>NC_084629.1:1152434-1158631 GCF_033978795.1 Nerophis ophidion
TGGCACAGCCACTCTACCAACCGAGCTATACCGCCCTATGTCATCATATCCCGTGTCCCCCATCCTTTAGTTCCACTTAACAATGGTTCTGGTTTTGTTCTGTGACCCGAGTAACCAACACATGACAGACACCACCAGCAGAAAATGTTAAAAATTAAACTCAATAGCCTATATTGTAAATATAAAGTCGTTCTCATCAAAATACATGACACAATTGTTCGAAATGACTTCAAATCATAACCATCTTTTAATTCACTTGTCTCCAAGTAGGCTAATAAAGCAATGAGCTACCAGCTGTCACCTACGGGTAGGGAAGAGTATTACATGGTTACTCCGCTGATCTCCAGACACTCTACAACGGCACATTGTTTGCGGATTATAATTATTGGTATGCTAAAAATATTTTTCCGAGCCATTAGGTGAAATTGCATGATTACCCACAGCACACCAAACAATATCTCACGGCACACTAGTGCTGTGTTTTTATACCCTTTTTGAGGCAAGGCACGTTTTTTTCATTAAAAACGTTAAAAAATTAAACTCCACCAGGTATTCGTGCCTTATTTTGAGTTTGTTGGTGTTTTCCTGTGTAGTTCTTTAGTTTTTGTCTTGCGCTGTTATTTTGGTGGCCTTTCCTGTTTTGTTGATGTTTTCCTGTAGCAGTTTCATGTTTTCTTTTCAGCGCTATCCCTCGCACCTGCTTTGTGTTAGCAAGCAAGACTATTTAAGTTCTTGCTGTCCTTCTTTGTGTGGACATTGTTTATTGTCATGTCATGTACGGATGTCCTTTGTGGACGCCGTAAGTTTTTGCTGTCGTCCAGCATTCTGTTTCTGTTTACTTGGTAGCCAGTTCAGTTTTACTGGTGCTTTATATTGCCATTCCTATGCTTCATTGCTTTTTCCTTATGTTCATTTTTGGTTTAAAGGCCTACTGAAATGAGATTTTCTTATTTAAACGGGAATAGCAGGTCCATTCTATGTGTCATACTTGATCATTTTGCAGTATTGCCATATTTTTGCTGAAAGGATTTAGTAGAGACCATCGACGATAAAGTTCGCAACTTTTGGTCGCTAATAGAAAAGCCTTGCCTTTACCAGACAGCTGCTGCAGGACAACGAATAATCCACTGATGTCTCCGGTAAGATATATATCACAATTTCCCCAACCAAAAACATGCTGGTCGACATAGAGAAAACATATTCGCTTGACCGCTCTGCTTCACAACAAACAAAGAAACACCGGCTGTGTCTCGGTGCCAAAGACAGCTGCAATCCACCGCTTTCCACCAACAGCATTGTTCTTTATAGTCTCCATTATTAAATGAACACATTTCTAGAGATTCAGCAACACAGATGTCCAAAATACTGTGTAATTATGCGATTAAAGCAGACTACTTTTAACCGCTAGTGGTGCAGCGCTAATATTTCCTGACAGTCCGTGACGTCACGCTTACGCGTCATCATTCCGCGACGTTTTCAACAAGAAACTCGCGGGAAATTTAAAATTGCAATTCAGTAAACTAAAAAGGCCGTATTAGCATGTGTTGCAATGTTAATATTTCATCATTGATATATAAACTATCAGACTGCGTGGTCGATAGTAGTGGGGTTCAGTAGGCCTTTAAGCATTCCATACGTTTTTACCTGCATATTGTGATTACAAAAAAAACGTTCTAGTCACACATTCCGACTTTTCCAAAGCAATTAACTACCTTCTCCCACCTACTGATATGGAGTATTATATGGTTACCCTGCCGAGCTCTACACAGCACAGACACTAAGAAACGGCACATTATTTGCAGATTATAATTATTGATTTGTAAAAAATATTTTTGGGAACAATTAGGTGAAGTTGCATAATTTCCCACGGCACACCAGACAATATCTCACGGCACACTATTGTGCCGCGGCACAGTGGTTGAGGAACTCTGCACTAGTGTGCCGTGGCCATACTTGCCAACCTTGAGACCTCCGATTTTGGGGGGTAGGGGGTGGTGGGTGTGGTCGGGGGTGGGGCGGAGGCGTGGTAGGGCCGGGGGGCGTGGTCAAGAGGGGTGGCGTATAATTCACCACCTTGAGTATTTCATATATATATATTTATATATATATATATACGTATGTATGAAATACTTGACTATAAGTGAAATTCTAGCTATAAATATTTATTTTATTATATATATATATAAATAAAAGAAATAATTGAATTTCAGACGGCACCTATCAAATACACAGTAATGAAAACACAGTTGTTCTACTAACTGTGCTGTGCTTGCTTGTTACTAAAAAACAACAACAACAACACTTACCTTTCACTATTTGAATAACCTTTGTTCTGCCATTTGCGTATTGGCGAGCGATCTCTGAATCCGGGAACATCCTTCACGGATTTGTTGTAGACATCCGCAAATGAGAACGGGATGTTGCTTCCAGCTATCAGCCGTCTTTGTTTCAGCATAAGATACACCATCGGGTCTCCATTTTGCAAGATGGGCCATAATACTGGGTTGTGAATGATGCTGAGATGCGGACGTTTTGTGCTTCGCTGACTGTTCATGGCTGAGTATATCCGTTCGCCGTGTTCAATGGAGAAGTCTGTTCTACAAAATGTACAGGCAA
This sequence comes from Nerophis ophidion, assembly GCF_033978795.1. Taxonomy (NCBI): domain Eukaryota; kingdom Metazoa; phylum Chordata; class Actinopteri; order Syngnathiformes; family Syngnathidae; genus Nerophis; species Nerophis ophidion. The sequence continues at coordinate 1,155,051 of NC_084629.1, forward strand.
CATACCCCTTCCCCTTCGAACTCTCCTGGATAAACTGTAATTCTTCTTTCCAATCGTTGTAGAACTTGCAAGCGTATTTCTTCATTCTGCTCGTCAAAGGTGTAATATATTGGGTTGGAGTCAATAACCAGGCGACGTGATGAAGTTACGTCTCTTTACTGTGGGCCTCCAGAACAGACATTCTATTCTATGTACAGTAGATGGCAGTATTGTCCTGTTTAAGAGGGTCACAACATTGAGTCAGGTTCTCATGGAGCTGGAGTGGGCGTGGCCTCCATCTCCGTCTGAATTTCGGGAGATTTTCAGGAGAAAATTTGTCCCGGGAGGTTTTCGGGAGAGGCGCTGAATTTCGGGAGTCTCCCGGAAAATCCGGGAGGGTTGGCAAGTATGGCTTTGGTACAGTGGTTGAAGAACACTGAATTACACCAATGATGATTTATAGTTACTATTATCAACCTGTTCCTTTTTTTGTGTTACAGCCCGTGTGTCCACTTACATGCTGGAGAAGACCCGTGTGGTCCAGTTGCCTCCTCACCAGCGCAGCTTCAGCATCTTCTACCTGATGGCTGAGGGCCTGTCACCCGAAGAGAAGAGTGCACTTTACCTCAACAACATCTTGGCTCATAGGCGTGTTATCTTGTCATCTTAATGGGATCCCCCCCTCAAAAAAGCATCCAAGTTAACCTCCTTTTTTTTTTTCTGCAGGTGTCTTAGTGAAGGGCTTCCAATGGGGAATCTTCCTTTGGATGCAGCCTCGTCAGAGGGCAGGGAGCGCCTCAGTGGTGTTAAGCAAGCCTTTCAAGCAGTGGGCTTTAACAAGCGGGTATTTACTTTTACTCACATGTGTGTCCTTTGAAGCGGTTTTTGTCCATGGTATTCACACACAAATCCAAATTTTCAGGTTCTGGTTCACCCCCTAAAAACATGATGGCAACTTCTACTTTTCCTCATTCTTATACTTAAACATGGCAGAAAATATATTATTATATAGAAGAGTTTAAACGTGCATTAATATTTAGTCCACGCTTAGGTTCAGCTGAACAGTGGAGTTCCTTATCCCCAGAACACTTGTACCGTATTTTCCGGACCATAGGGCGCACCGGATTATAAGGCGAACTGCCGATGAACGAATGAATATGTTCAATCTTTTTTCATATACCAACCCCGTTTCGATATGAGTTGGGAAATTGTGTTAGTTGTAAATATAAACGGAATACAATGATTTGCAAATCCTTTTCAATCAATATTCAATTGAATGCACTACATAGACAAGATATTTGATGTTCAAACTTTTTTGCAAATAATAATTAACTTAGAATTTCATAGCTGCAACACGTGCCAAAGTAGTTGGGAAAGGGGATGTTCACCACTGTGTTACATCACCTTTTCTTTTAACAACACTCAATAAACGTTTGGGAACTGAAGAAACTTAATTGTTGAAGCTTTTGAAGCGGAATTCTTTCCCATTTTTGTTTTATGTCGAGCTTCCGTCGTTCAACAGTCCGGGGTCTCCGCTGTCGTATTTCACGGTTCATAATGCGCCACACATTTTCGATGGCAGACGGGTCTGGACTGCAGGCGGGCTAGGAAACTACCCGCACTCTTTTTTTATGACGCCACGCTGTTGTAAAACGTGCTGAATGTGCCTTGGCATTGTCTTGCTGAAATAAGCAGGGACGTCCATGAAAAAGACGGTGCTTAGATGGCAGCATATGTTGTTCCAAAACCTGTATGTACCTTTCAGCATTAATGGTGCCTTCACAGATGTGTAAGTTACCCATGCCTTGGGCACTAATGCACCCCCATACCATCGCAGATGCTGGCTTTTGAACTTTGCGTCGATAACAGTCTGGATGGTTCGCTTTCCCTTTGGTCCGGATGACACAATGCCGACAATTTGAAATGTGGACTTGTCAGACCACAGAACACTTTTCCACTTTGCATCAGTCCATTTTAGATGACCTTGGGCCCAGAGAAGCCGGCGGCGTTTCTGGATGTTGTTGATAAATGGCTTTGGCTTTGCATAGTAGAGCTTTAACTTGCACTTACCAATGTAGCGACTAACTGTATTTAGTGACAGTGGTTTTCAGAAGTGTTCCTGAGCCCATGTAGTGAGATCCTTTAGAGATTGATGTCAGTTTTTGATACAGTGCCGTCTGAGGGACCGAAGGTCATGGACATTCAATGTTGGTTTCCGGCCATGCCGCTTACGTGGAGTGATTTCTCCAGATTCTCTGAACCTTTTGATGATATTATGGACCATAGATGTTGAAATCCCTAAATTTCTTGCATTGCACTTTGAGGAACGTTGTTCTTAAACCATTTGACTATTTGCTCATGCAGTTGTGGACAAAGGGGTGTACCTCGCCCGAACCTTTCTTGTGAAAGACTGAGCATTTTTTGGGAAGCTGTTTTTATACCCAATCATGGCACCCACCTGTTCCCAATTAGCCTGCACACCTGTGGGATGTTCCAAATAAGTGTTTGATGAGCATTCCTCAACTTTATCAGTATTTATTGCCACCTTTCCCAACTCCTTTGTCACGTGTTGTGGCATCAAATTCTAAAGGTAATGATTGATTGCAAAAAAAAAAATGGTTATCAGTTTGAACATTAAATATGTTGTCTTTGTAGCATATTCAACTGAATATGGGTTGAAAATTATTTGCAAATCATTGTATTCCGTTTATATTTACATATAACACAATTTCCCATCTCATATGGAAACAGGGTTTGTATTAGGCGCACTGGATCATAGGGTGCATTAAAGGGGTCATTTTATAATTATTTTCTTTCTAAATGGAAAAAACTTCCTTGTGGTCTACATAACACGTTCTTTGGTCAAAATGTTGCAGAGATTATGTTTTACAGACCATCTTCAAAAGCCGCTTTCTGACAGCCTCTTCCGGATGCGCCGTTTTGTGGGCGGTCTTATTTACGTGGCTCACCTTCAGCAGCGTCTTATCCACGCCATCTTTGTTGTAGCGATGTAGCGTGCAAGGATGGGAGTGGAAGAAGTGTCAATAGATGGAGCTAACTGTTTTAATGACATTCAGTCTTTACTTCAATCAATAACAGAGCAGCATCTTCTCATCCGGAAACAACAACACGGCCGGAAATGTGTCTTGTGAAAAAACGTTCGACCCCAACTCTCTAATAACTAAAGTTCCTTGGGTGAATAATGTAAACTCACTACACCGGTATGTTTTAGCGCTTTTATGGTGAGTTTACTGACAGATATAAGTAAGAACTTTACACTACTTAGTATTAGAAATGGCAACAGCGAAAGATGAATGTCCCATAACAAGAAGATAGAGGAAAAAAAAGAAGCCTATCGACTACAGCTATTTACAAAGTCGGAGACGCGCAATTTTTCAGGATTTATGCAGATCCCAAATGCAGATCAGCAGGTACTAGAAGGTAAGAAAACAATATTGCCAAACAAAACGCTAGATAATGTCTTACCTTATACACACACCATAATAATACTACTAAAAATGTTGAAGCACATCAAACGGTGCAGACTACACTTATCGTTTATGTTTGACTGCCATCTACTGGTCCCACTTCTCATTAAATAA
>NC_084629.1:1161151-1163651 GCF_033978795.1 Nerophis ophidion
CACTTCATTTAAGGCCCCCGATTCGATTTCTTCCAGGGTCCTTGGGGTGGCCATCGTTCGGCTTGGCGTCGCCTGGACAGGTTGTGATGGAGCGAGCACACCCTCCTCTTCTCTCTTTTCTTTTTTTCACACTCTCTCTCTCTCTATCCCTCTCCCTCTCCTCTCCTAAACCTAACCTTTACTCTCTCCTCTCCTAAACCTAACCTTTACTCTCTCTCTCATCTCACTCTCTCTCTCTCTCTCTCACTCACTCTCTCTCTCTCTCTCTCTCTCTCTCTCTCTCTCTCTCTCTCTCTATCTCACTCTCTCTCTCTCCTAACCCTAACCCCAACCCCAACCACAAACCTGACACGCCAGTGCCTCCGGCCTTGTTTCGGGTGGCGTCCTGCCTGCGGTGATTGTCACTCTGGGTGGCCTGCTCGGTGAGTACAAATCGTTTCACAGTGCGGGTGTCGTGACGTTACAACAAGTCGAACTTTTAGACTTGATTTGAACACATTCCAAATGGAGGGAAAGGTATATCAAAGCAAACATTTTATTGCTTTGGTCAAACATTCCGCTAGTCCACGGCGTGTTTGTCCACTATGTGTTGCACATAATATGTCGATTTGACGCTTCACATATGTAGGATGTTATTTTGAGAGTCTTTTGACTCCGCTGTAGTTGTGAGCACTAGCCACGCCCACTGCAGCACACTATATAACCTCCTCCATTTGGAGCCCAGGCTCATTCCCTCTCCGGCAGTTCATGAGATACCCTCCTGCCCGAGGACACATAGGGAAGCCGTCTCGACCACGGGGTTTCAAGGAAGCACCCTTTACCCACTGGAGAAGGAGAAGAGCTCCAGTGGGCGTGGCCCAGCCAGCCTGACGAGGCCTGAAAGGCCGAAACGCGCGTCGCTGGATATTATCCGCATGTGTTTGTCACTTCATTTAAGGCCCCGATTCGATTTCTTCCAGGGTCCTTGGGGTGGCCATCGTTCGGCTTGGCGTCGCCTGGACAGGTTGTGATGGAGCGAGCACACCCTCCTCTTCTCTCTTTTCTTTTTTTCACACTCTCTCTCTCTCTATCCCTCTCCCTCTCCTCTCCTAAACCTAACCTTTACTCTCTCCTCTCCTAAACCTAACCTTTACTCTCTCTCTCATCTCACTCTCTCTCTCTCTCTCTCACTCACTCTCTCTCTCTCTCTCTCTCTCTCTCTCTCTCTCTCCTCTCTCTCTCTCTCTCTCTCTATCTCACTCTCTCTCTCTCCTAACCCTAACCCCAACCCCAACCACAAACCTGACACGCCAGTGCCTCCGGCCTTGTTTCGGGTGGCGTCTGCCTGCGGTGATTGTCACTCTGGGTGGCCTGCTCGGTGAGTACAAATCGTTTCACAGTGCGGGTGTCGTGACGTTACAACAAGTCGAACTTTTAGACTTGATTTGAACACATTCCAAATGGAGGGAAAGGTATATCAAAGCAAACATTTTATTGCTTTGGTCAAACATTCCGCTAGTCCACGGCGTGTTTGTCCACTATGTGTTGCACATAATATGTCGATTTGACGCTTCACATATGTAGGATGTTATTTTGAGAGTCTTTTGACTCCGCTGTAGTTGTGAGCACTAGCCACGCCCACTGCAGCACACTATATAACCTCCTCCATTTGGAGCCCAGGCTCATTCCCTCTCCGGCAGTTCATGAGATACCCTCCTGCCCGAGGACACATAGGGAAGCCGTCTCGACCACGGGGTTTCAAGGAAGCACCCTTTACCCACTGGAGAAGGAGAAGAGCTCCAGTGGGCGTGGCCCAGCCAGCCTGACGAGGCCTGAAAGGCCGAAACGCGCGTCGCTGGATATTATCCGCATGTGTTTGTCACTTCATTTAAGGCCCCGATTCGATTTCTTCCAGGGTCCTTGGGGTGGCCATCGTTCGGCTTGGCGTCGCCTGGACAGGTTGTGATGGAGCGAGCACACCCTCCTCTTCTCTCTTTTCTTTTTTTCACACTCTCTCTCTCTCTATCCCTCTCCCTCTCCTCTCCTAAACCTAACCTTTACTCTCTCCTCTCCTAAAACCTAACCTTTACTCTCTCTCTCATCTCACTCTCTCTCTCTCTCTCTCACTCACTCTCTCTCTCTCTTCTCTCTCTCTCTCTCTCTCTCTCTCTCTCTCTCTCTCTCTCTATCTCACTCTCTCTCTCTCCTAACCCTAACCCCAACCCCAACCACAAACCTGACACGCCAGTGCCTCCGGCCTTGTTTCGGGTGGCGTCCTGCCTGCGGTGATTGTCACTCTGGGTGGCCTGCTCGGTGAGTACAAATCGTTTCACAGTGCGGGTGTCGTGACGTTACAACAAGTCGAACTTTTAGACTTGATTTGAACACATTCCAAATGGAGGGAAAGGTATATCAAAGCAAACATTTTATTGCTTTGGTCAAACATTCCGCTAGTCCACGGCGTGTTTGGTCCACTATGTGTTGCACATAATATGTCGATTTGACGCTTCACATATGTAGG
>NC_084629.1:1166151-1203651 GCF_033978795.1 Nerophis ophidion
CCTGACACGCCAGTGCCTCCGGCCTTGTTTCGGGTGGCGTCCTGCCTGCGATGATTGTCACTCTGGGTGGCCTGCTCGGTGAGTACAAATCGTTTCACAGTGCGGGTGTCGTGACGTTACAACAAGTCGAACTTTTAGACTTGATTTGAACACATTCCAAATGGAGGGAAAGGTATATCAAAGCAAACATTTTATTGCTTTGGTCAAACATTCCGCTAGTCCACGGCGTGTTTGTCCACTATGTGTTGCACATAATATGTCGATTTGACGCTTCACATATGTAGGATGTTATTTTGAGAGTCTTTTGACTCCGCTGTAGTTGTGAGCACTAGCCACGCCCACTGCAGCACACTATATAACCTCCTCCATTTGGAGCCCAGGCTCATTCCCTCTCCGGCAGTTCATGAGATACCCTCCTGCCCGAGGACACATAGGGAAGCCGTCTCGACCACGGGGTTTCAAGGAAGCACCCTTTACCCACTGGAGAAGGAGAAGAGCTCCAGTGGGCGTGGCCCAGCCAGCCTGACGAGGCCTGAAAGGCCGAAACGCGCGTCGCTGGATATTATCCGCATGTGTTTGTCACTTCATTTAAAGCCCCGATTCGATTTCTTCCAGGGTCCTTGGGGTGGCCATCGTTCGGCTTGGCGTCGCCTGGACAGGTTGTGATGGAGCGAGCACACCCTCCTCTTCTCTCTTTTCTTTTTTTCACACTCTCTCTCTCTCTATCCCTCTCCCTCTCCTCTCCTAAACCTAACCTTTACTCTCTCCTCTCCTAAACCTAACCTTTACTCTCTCTCTCATCTCACTCTCTCTCTCTCTCTCTCACTCACTCTCTCTCTCTCTCTCTCTCTCTCTCTCTCTCTCTCTCTCTCTCTATCTCACTCTCTCTCTCTCCTAACCTTAACCCCAACCCCAACCACAAACCTAACCCTAACCCTAACCCTAACCCTAACCCTAACCCTAACCCTAACCCTAACCCTAACCAATATTTTTGAACCTGCACAACCTCTTGCTGCTTCTAAAATGCTCTCATGCCGTGAACATTGGACCCTGCACGCGCCTGGAGGCCCCGGACCCCTCGGTGAGACACCTGGACACCGTAGGTGAGTCGCCATGACAACCACAAAATGGCTGGCCCCTATTTGACTTTAAATGACCCTAAAGGTCACTGGGCTAATTCGGCTTCACCATGCCCACTAGCAGCAATGTTGCTATCCATTATGCAACCACATTAGTGCAGAGGTTCACTCCCCATTTTTTGCCACAAAAAAGAAGAATGTCAGTGAGGATTAACACAATTTAATGAACATTGAGGTCCACAACACATCCAGCTCGCAGTCAAAAAGATGGCACGCAGCCCGCTGGAGCGGTCAAAAAGATGGTGCAAATCCTGCTTGAGTCACGTGACCTCTGACCCCGGATCAGCATCCTCCTCACGCCTGTGGCGCGTCCGAGCGCACAGGGATGGACAGCTACACGGTGTGTCTGGGCTCGACAATACCGCAACGAGTCCGCCGTCAGCACAGCAACCTGCGACCCGATAATCCGGCCCCCCCCAGCATGACCTCGAGGCCGCGTGAGGAAGAGCCAGAGAGAGCCACCCACTGCATAATGCCCAAGCAGGCAGCTCGGGGACAAGGTGCAGAGGACCAAAGCGAGCCAACTGACGGTACGACGAACCTGCGATGGAGGAGACCCTCAGACCGCCGCTTGGGGACCCCCTTCCTGCTGCTCAAGTGCGCCAGGCACGTGAGAGGTCATCCGGAGGGTCAGCACATTTGCCACCTTGCAACAGCCGTCGTCACATGTCAGCGGACGGGACACGGCCACGCTGACCTTCATAAACACTTCCACTGACATCCAGCGACAACGACCCCTCCGCAAAGGTCACCTGGAGGGGTCATCCATCTTCACGCAGGTCACTACAGCTACCGCTTCCATCATGAGTGTCTCTAGCGTTGTTGTCGTTGTGTGCCTGTTGTTTTTGGTCGGGGTCCCCCGGGACCTTGCGCGCAGTTTGGGCACCACCCTGGCAGTCCTTGACGGACTGTGCATTCCCTAATCCCTTACCCTAACCCCAACCCCAACCCCAACCCTAAACCTAACCCGCCCGTGCCTCGGGACTGCCTCCTGGGGGGTGTCCTGCTGTTTGTGGGTTTTCTCGGGTGGACTCCGTGCCGGAAACACACAGGTGCAAAACAAATATCCAATAAAAAAATATATTTGTGTGGACATATTGGGTGAGAATTGGGAACAGATTCAATGTAATTCTCAAAAATTGCCATATTATGTATTTTTGAAGTCCATATTGGATACTGCATAATTTATGGTATTTATAACATTATTATTATTTCTTTAATTTTGCCATAATGGTCTTTATTTACATATATATAGTGTCATTTTGCTATGTATATATATTATTTCTGTTTTATACCAGTCACCGGGTGATTTTGACAATATCTGCACTGGCCCTTTAAATCGGCATCCATTTTGTGTGCAAGAGCACGTCACCATGTGTAGGCTGGCAGAGGCAGTTCAGCTCCCGGCTGGAATGCATGCCTCTGGGAGGCCTGGCTGCCTCTCATTATGTTTGTACCATTTTAGGCCTGATGAAGACTGAATAAAGTCGAAACGTTGCCTGTTCATCTGGATGGTAATTATTATTTCTTCATTTATTTTATTTTTCCATTTTTGAGCACTATTTTGATCTGGCTGTGGCTTGTGGCCTACTTAGCTCCACAGCTAATTAGCGGTAGCTCGCTGCTTTTGGTTCACATAACCAATATTTTTGAACCTGCACAACCTCTTGCTGCTTCTAAAATGCTCTCATGCCGTGAACATTGGACCCTGCACGCGCCTGGAGGCCCCGGACCCCTCGGTGAGACACCTGGACACCGTAGGTGAGTCGCCATGACAACCACAAAATGGCTGGCCCCTATTTGACTTTAAATGACCCTAAAGGTCACTGGGCTAATTCGGCTTCACCATGCCCACTAGCAGCAATGTTGCTATCCATTATGCAACCACATTAGTGCAGAGGTTCACTCCCCATTTTTTGCCACAAAAAAGAAGAATGTCAGTGAGGATTAACACAATTTAATGAACATTGAGGTCCACAACACATCCAGCTCGCAGTCAAAAAGATGGCACGCAGCCCGCTGGAGCGGTCAAAAAGATGGTGCAAATCCTGCTTGAGTCACGTGACCTCTGACCCCGGATCAGCATCCTCCTCACGCCTGTGGCGCGTCCGAGCGCACAGGGATGGACAGCTACACGGTGTGTCTGGGCTCGACAATACCGCAACGAGTCCGCCGTCAGCACAGCAACCTGCGACCCGATAATCCGGCCCCCCCCAGCATGACCTCGAGGCCGCGTGAGGAAGAGCCAGAGAGAGCCACCCACTGCATAATGCCCAAGCAGGCAGCTCGGGGACAAGGTGCAGAGGACCAAAGCGAGCCAACTGACGGTACGACGAACCTGCGATGGAGGAGACCCTCAGACCGCCGCTTGGGGACCCCCTTCCTGCTGCTCAAGTGCGCCAGGCACGTGAGAGGTCATCCGGAGGGTCAGCACATTTGCCACCTTGCAACAGCCGTCGTCACATGTCAGCGGACGGGACACGGCCACGCTGACCTTCATAAACACTTCCACTGACATCCAGCGACAACGACCCCTCCGCAAAGGTCACCTGGAGGGGTCATCCATCTTCACGCAGGTCACTACAGCTACCGCTTCCATCATGAGTGTCTCTAGCGTTGTTGTCGTTGTGTGCCTGTTGTTTTTGGTCGGGGTCCCCCGGGACCTTGCGCGCAGTTTGGGCACCACCCTGGCAGTCCTTGACGGACTGTGCATTCCCTAATCCCTTACCCTAACCCCAACCCCAACCCCAACCCTAAACCTAACCCGCCCGTGCCTCGGGACTGCCTCCTGGGGGGTGTCCTGCTGTTTGTGGGTTTTCTCGGGTGGACTCCGTGCCGGAAACACACAGGTGCAAAACAAATATCCAATAAAAAAATATATTTGTGTGGACATATTGGGTGAGAATTGGGAACAGATTCAATGTAATTCTCAAAAATTGCCATATTATGTATTTTTGAAGTCCATATTGGATACTGCATAATTTATGGTATTTATAACATTATTATTATTTCTTTAATTTTGCCATAATGGTCTTTATTTACATATATATAGTGTCATTTTGCTATGTATATATATTATTTCTGTTTTATACCAGTCACCGGGTGATTTTGACAATATCTGCACTGGCCCTTTAAATCGGCATCCATTTTGTGTGCAAGAGCACGTCACCATGTGTAGGCTGGCAGAGGCAGTTCAGCTCCCGGCTGGAATGCATGCCTCTGGGAGGCCTGGCTGCCTCTCATTATGTTTGTACCATTTTAGGCCTGATGAAGACTGAATAAAGTCGAAACGTTGCCTGTTCATCTGGATGGTAATTATTATTTCTTCATTTATTTTATTTTTCCATTTTTGAGCACTATTTTGATCTGGCTGTGGCTTGTGGCCTACTTAGCTCCACAGCTAATTAGCGGTAGCTCGCTGCTTTTGGTTCACATAACCAATATTTTTGAACCTGCACAACCTCTTGCTGCTTCTAAAATGCTCTCATGCCGTGAACATTGGACCCTGCACGCGCCTGGAGGCCCCGGACCCCTCGGTGAGACACCTGGACACCGTAGGTGAGTCGCCATGACAACCACAAAATGGCTGGCCCCTATTTGACTTTAAATGACCCTAAAGGTCACTGGGCTAATTCGGCTTCACCATGCCCACTAGCAGCAATGTTGCTATCCATTATGCAACCACATTAGTGCAGAGGTTCACTCCCCATTTTTTGCCACAAAAAAGAAGAATGTCAGTGAGGATTAACACAATTTAATGAACATTGAGGTCCACAACACATCCAGCTCGCAGTCAAAAAGATGGCACGCAGCCCGCTGGAGCGGTCAAAAAGATGGTGCAAATCCTGCTTGAGTCACGTGACCTCTGACCCCGGATCAGCATCCTCCTCACGCCTGTGGCGCGTCCGAGCGCACAGGGATGGACAGCTACACGGTGTGTCTGGGCTCGACAATACCGCAACGAGTCCGCCGTCAGCACAGCAACCTGCGACCCGATAATCCGGCCCCCCCCAGCATGACCTCGAGGCCGCGTGAGGAAGAGCCAGAGAGAGCCACCCACTGCATAATGCCCAAGCAGGCAGCTCGGGGACAAGGTGCAGAGGACCAAAGCGAGCCAACTGACGGTACGACGAACCTGCGATGGAGGAGACCCTCAGACCGCCGCTTGGGGACCCCCTTCCTGCTGCTCAAGTGCGCCAGGCACGTGAGAGGTCATCCGGAGGGTCAGCACATTTGCCACCTTGCAACAGCCGTCGTCACATGTCAGCGGACGGGACACGGCCACGCTGACCTTCATAAACACTTCCACTGACATCCAGCGACAACGACCCCTCCGCAAAGGTCACCTGGAGGGGTCATCCATCTTCACGCAGGTCACTACAGCTACCGCTTCCATCATGAGTGTCTCTAGCGTTGTTGTCGTTGTGTGCCTGTTGTTTTTGGTCGGGGTCCCCCGGGACCTTGCGCGCAGTTTGGGCACCACCCTGGCAGTCCTTGACGGACTGTGCATTCCCTAATCCCTTACCCTAACCCCAACCCCAACCCCAACCCTAAACCTAACCCGCCCGTGCCTCGGGACTGCCTCCTGGGGGGTGTCCTGCTGTTTGTGGGTTTTCTCGGGTGGACTCCGTGCCGGAAACACACAGGTGCAAAACAAATATCCAATAAAAAAATATATTTGTGTGGACATATTGGGTGAGAATTGGGAACAGATTCAATGTAATTCTCAAAAATTGCCATATTATGTATTTTTGAAGTCCATATTGGATACTGCATAATTTATGGTATTTATAACATTATTATTATTTCTTTAATTTTGCCATAATGGTCTTTATTTACATATATATAGTGTCATTTTGCTATGTATATATATTATTTCTGTTTTATACCAGTCACCGGGTGATTTTGACAATATCTGCACTGGCCCTTTAAATCGGCATCCATTTTGTGTGCAAGAGCACGTCACCATGTGTAGGCTGGCAGAGGCAGTTCAGCTCCCGGCTGGAATGCATGCCTCTGGGAGGCCTGGCTGCCTCTCATTATGTTTGTACCATTTTAGGCCTGATGAAGACTGAATAAAGTCGAAACGTTGCCTGTTCATCTGGATGGTAATTATTATTTCTTCATTTATTTTATTTTTCCATTTTTGAGCACTATTTTGATCTGGCTGTGGCTTGTGGCCTACTTAGCTCCACAGCTAATTAGCGGTAGCTCGCTGCTTTTGGTTCACATAACCAATATTTTTGAACCTGCACAACCTCTTGCTGCTTCTAAAATGCTCTCATGCCGTGAACATTGGACCCTGCACGCGCCTGGAGGCCCCGGACCCCTCGGTGAGACACCTGGACACCGTAGGTGAGTCGCCATGACAACCACAAAATGGCTGGCCCCTATTTGACTTTAAATGACCCTAAAGGTCACTGGGCTAATTCGGCTTCACCATGCCCACTAGCAGCAATGTTGCTATCCATTATGCAACCACATTAGTGCAGAGGTTCACTCCCCATTTTTTGCCACAAAAAAGAAGAATGTCAGTGAGGATTAACACAATTTAATGAACATTGAGGTCCACAACACATCCAGCTCGCAGTCAAAAAGATGGCACGCAGCCCGCTGGAGCGGTCAAAAAGATGGTGCAAATCCTGCTTGAGTCACGTGACCTCTGACCCCGGATCAGCATCCTCCTCACGCCTGTGGCGCGTCCGAGCGCACAGGGATGGACAGCTACACGGTGTGTCTGGGCTCGACAATACCGCAACGAGTCCGCCGTCAGCACAGCAACCTGCGACCCGATAATCCGGCCCCCCCCAGCATGACCTCGAGGCCGCGTGAGGAAGAGCCAGAGAGAGCCACCCACTGCATAATGCCCAAGCAGGCAGCTCGGGGACAAGGTGCAGAGGACCAAAGCGAGCCAACTGACGGTACGACGAACCTGCGATGGAGGAGACCCTCAGACCGCCGCTTGGGGACCCCCTTCCTGCTGCTCAAGTGCGCCAGGCACGTGAGAGGTCATCCGGAGGGTCAGCACATTTGCCACCTTGCAACAGCCGTCGTCACATGTCAGCGGACGGGACACGGCCACGCTGACCTTCATAAACACTTCCACTGACATCCAGCGACAACGACCCCTCCGCAAAGGTCACCTGGAGGGGTCATCCATCTTCACGCAGGTCACTACAGCTACCGCTTCCATCATGAGTGTCTCTAGCGTTGTTGTCGTTGTGTGCCTGTTGTTTTTGGTCGGGGTCCCCCGGGACCTTGCGCGCAGTTTGGGCACCACCCTGGCAGTCCTTGACGGACTGTGCATTCCCTAATCCCTTACCCTAACCCCAACCCCAACCCCAACCCTAAACCTAACCCTAACCCGGGACCTTGCGCGCAGTTTGGGCACCACCCTGGCGGTCCTTGACGGACCGTGCATTCCCCTAATCCCTTACCCTAACCCCAACCCCAACCCCAACCCCAACCCCAACCCTAAACCTAACCCGCCTGTGCCTCGGGACTGCCGCCTGGGGGGTGCCCTGCTGTTTGTGGGTTTTCTCGGGTGGACTCCGTGCCGGAAACACACAGGTGCAAAACAAATATGCATTAAAAAATATATTTGTGTGGACTATATTGGGTGAGAATTGGGAACAGATTCAATGTAATTCTCAAAAATTGCCATATTATGTGTTTTTGAAGTCCATATTGGATACTGCATAATTTATGGTATTTATAACATTATTATTATTTCTTTAATTTCGCCATATTGGCTCATTATTTACATATATATAGTCCTATTTTGCTATGTATATATATTATTTCTGTTTTATACCAGTCACCGGGTGATTTTGACAATAACTGCACTGGCCCTTTAAATCGGCATCCATTTTGTGTGCAAGAGCACGTCACCATGTGTAGGCTGGCAGAGGCAGTTCAGCTCCCGGCTGGAATGCATGCCTCTGGGAGGCCTGGCTGCCTCTCATTATGTTTGTACCATGTTAGGCCTGATGAAGACTGAATAAAGTCGAAACGTTGCCTGTTCATCTGGATGGTAATTATTCTTTTTTTATTTATTTATTTTTCCATTTTTGAGCAATATTTTGGTCTGGCTGTGGCTTGTGGCCTACTTAGCTCCACAGCTAATTAGCGGTAGCTCGCTGCTTTTGGTTCACATAACCAATATTTTTGAACCTGCACAACCTCTTGCTGCTTCCAAAATGCTCTCATGCCGTGAACATTGGACTCTGCACGCGCCTGGAGGCCCCGGACCCCTCGGTGAGACACCTGGACACCGTAGGTGAGTCGCCATGACAACCACAAAATGGCTGGCCCCGATTTGACTAAAAATGACCCTAAAGGTCACTGGGCTAATTCGGCTTCACCATGCCCACTAGCAGCAATGTTGCTATAAATTATGCAACCACATTAGTGCAGAGGTTCACTCCCCTTTTTGCCACAAAAAAGAAGAATGTCAGTGAGGATTAACACAATTTTAATGAACATTGAGGTCCACAACACATCCAGCTCGCAGTCAAAAAGATGGCACGCAGCCCGCTGGAGCGGTCAAAAAGATGGTGCAAATCCTGCTCGAGTCACGTGACCTCTGACCCCGGATCAGCATCCTCCTCACGCCTGTGGCGCGTCCGAGCGCACAGGGATGGACAGCTACACGGTGTGTCTGGGCTCGACAATACCGCAACGAGTCCGCCGTCAGCACAGCAACCTGCGACCCGATAATCCGGCCCCCCCCAGCATGACCTCGAGGCCGCGTGAGGAAGAGCCAGAGAGAGCCACCCACTGCATAATGCCCAAGCAGGCAGCTCGGGGACAAGGTGCAGAGGACCAAAGCGAGCCAACTGACGGTACGACGAACCTGCGATGGAGGAGACCCTCAGACCGCCGCTTGGGGACCCCCTTCCTGCTGCTCAAGTGCGCCAGGCACGTGAGAGGTCATCCGGAGGGTCAGCACATTTGCCACCTTGCAACAGCCGTCGTCACATGTCAGCAGACGGGACACGGCCACGCTGACCTTTCATTCGGACTCGCTGACATCCAACGACAACGACCCCTCCCCAAAGGTCACCTGGAGGGGTCAACAACACACACGCAGGTCACTACAGCTGCCGCTTCCATCATTGAGTGTCACTAGCGTTGTTGTCGTTGTGTGCTTGTTGTTTTTGGTCGGGGTCCCCCGGGACCTTGCGCGCAGTTTGGGCACCACCCTGGCGGTCCTTGACGGACCGTGCATTCCCCTAATCCCTTACCCTAACCCCAACCCCAACCCCAACCCTAAACCTAACCCGCAGTTTGGGCACCACCCTGGCAGTCCTTGACGGACTGTGCATTCCCCTAATCCCTTACCCTAACCCCAACCCCAACCCCAACCCTAAACCTAAACCCTAACCCTAACCCTAACCCTTAGAGGGTAGGTCTTAGGCATAGAAAGACAGTCGGTTAGGGTAAGGATTTGGGTTAGGGTTGGGGTAAGGGTAAGGAGTTGGGGTTTGGGGTTAGGGTTGGGGTTGGGGTTAGGTTTAGGGTTGGGGTTAGGGTTGGGGTAAGGAGTTGGGGTTTGGGTTGGGGTTGGGGTTAGGGTTGGGGTTGGGGTCTGGGTTAGGGTTAGAGGGTAGGTCTTAACTATAGAAAGAAAGTCTGTTAGGGTTGGGGTTAGAGGGTAGGTTTTAGGCATAGAAAGACAGTCGGTTAGGGTTGGGGTTAGGGTTGGGGTGAGGATTTAGGGTTGGATTTAAAGAGAAAGGGAGAAAGGTAGGATTTAGGCATAGAAAGGAAGTCGGTTAGGGTTGGGGTTAGGATTGGGGTCAGGGGGTAGGTTTTAGGCAAAGAAAGACAGTCGGTTAGGGTTGGGGTTTGGATTGGGGTTAGGGTTAGGGTTAGGGTTAGGGTTGGGGTAAGGAGTTGGGGTTTGGGTTGGGGTTGGGGTCTGGGTTAGGGTTAGAGGGTAGGTCTTAACTATAGAAAGAAAGTCTGTTAGGGTTGGGGTTAGAGGGTAGGTTTTAGGCATAGAAAGACAGTCGGTTAGGGTTGGGGTTAGGGTTGGGGTGAGGATTTAGGGTTGGATTTAAAGAGAAAGGGAGAAAGGTAGGATTTAGGCATAGAAAGGAAGTCGGTTAGGGTTGGGGTTAGGATTGGGGTCAGGGGGTAGGTTTTAGGCAAAGAAAGACAGTCGGTTAGGGTTGGGGTTTGGATTGGGGTCATGGGGTAGGTTTTAGGCATAGAAAGACAGTCGGTTAGGGTAAGGATTTGGGTTAGGGTAAGGGTTAGGTTTTAGGCATAGACAGACAGTCGGTTAGGGTTAGGGTTGGGGTAAGGGTAAGGATTTGGGTTAGGGTAAGGTTAGGGTTGGGGTTAGGGTTAGGGTTGGGGTTGTGGTTGGGATTGGGGTTGGGGTTAGAGGGTAGGTCTTTGACATAGAAAGACAGTCGGTTAGGGTTGGGGTAAGGGTAAGGATTAGGGTTAGGGTTAGGGTTGGGGTAAGGGTAAGGAGTTGGGGTTTGGGGGTAGGGTTGGGGTTAGGGTTAGGATTGGGGTTAGGGTTGGGGTAAGGAGTTGGGGTTTGGGGTTAGGGTTGGGGTTAGGGTTGGGGTTAGGGTTGGGGTTAGGGTTGGGGTTGGGGTCTGGGTTAGGGTTGGGGTTAGAGGGTAGGTCTTAACTATAGAAAGAAAGTCTGTTAGGGTTGGGGTTAGAGGGTAGGTTTTAGGCATAGAAAGACAGTCGGTTAGGGTTGGGGTTAGGATTGGGGTTAGGGTTGGGGTAAGGATTTAGGGTTGGATTTAAGGAGAAAGGTAGGATTTAGGCATAGAAAGAAAGTCGGTTAGGGTTGGGGTTAGGATTGGGGTCAGGGGGTAGGTTTTAGGCAAAGAAAGACAGTCGGTTAGGGTTGGGGTTTGGAT
Organism: Nerophis ophidion; assembly: GCF_033978795.1. Taxonomy (NCBI): domain Eukaryota; kingdom Metazoa; phylum Chordata; class Actinopteri; order Syngnathiformes; family Syngnathidae; genus Nerophis; species Nerophis ophidion. Next base: position 1,177,184 of record NC_084629.1, read on the forward strand.
TGGGGTCAGGGGGTAGGTTTTAGGCAAAGAAAGACAGTCGGTTAGGGTTGGGGTTTGGATTGGGGTCATGGGGTAGGTTTTAGGCATAGAAAGACAGTCGGTTAGGGTAAGGATTTGGGTTAGGGTAAGGGTTAGGTTTTAGGCATAGACAGACAGTCGGTTAGGGTTAGGGTTGGGGTAAGTGTAAGGATTTGGGTTTGGGTAAGGTTAGGGTTGGGGTTAGGGTTGGGGTTGTGGTTGGGATTGGGGTTGGGGTTAGAGGGTAGGTCTTTGACATAGAAAGACAGTCGGTTAGGTTTGGGGTAAGGGTAAGGATTAGGGTTAGGGCTGGGGTTGGGGTAAGGGTAAGGAGTTGGGGTTGGGGTTTGGGGTTAGGGTTGGGGTTAGGGTTAGGATTGGGGTTAGGGTTGGGGTAAGGAGTTGGGGGTTAGGGTTGGGGTTAGGATTCGGGTTGGGGTTAGGGTTAGGGTTGGGGTTAGAGGGTAGGTCTTAACTATAGAAAGAAAGTCTGTTAGGGTTCGGGTTAGAGGGTAGGTTTTAGGCATAGAAAGACAGTCGGTTAGGGTTGGGGTTAGGATTGGGGTTAGGGTTGGGGTAAGGATTTAGGGTTGGATTTAAAGAGAAAGAGAGAAAGGTAGGATTTAGGCATAGAAAGAAAGCCGGTTAGGGTTGGGGTTAGGATTGGGGTCAGGGGGTAGGTTTTAGGCAAAGAAAGACAGTCGGTTAGGGTTGGGGTTTGGATTGGGGTCATGGGGTAGGTTTTAGGCATAGAAAGACAGTCGGTTAGGGTAAGGATTTGGGTTAGGGTAAGGGTTAGGTTTTAGGCATAGAAAGACAGTCGGTTAGGGTTAGGGTTGGGGTAAGGGTAAGGATTTGGGTTAGGTTAAGGGTTGGGTTAGGCTTAGGGTAGGGTTAGGGTAAGGTTAGGGTTGGGGTTTTGGTTGTGGTTGGGATTGGGGTTGGGGTTAGAGGGTAGGTCTTTGACATAGAAAGACAGTCGGTTAGGGTTGGGGTAAGGGTAAGGATTTAGGGTTAGATTTAAAGAGAAAGAGAGACGGGTAGGATTCAGGCATAGAAAGAAAGTCGGTTAGGGTTGGGGTTAGAGGGTAGGTTTTAGGCATAGAAAAGACAGACGGTTAGGGTTGGGGTTAGGATTGGGGTTAGGGTTGGGGTAAGGATTTAGGGTTAGATTTAAAGAGAAAGCGAGATGGGTAGCATTTAGGCATAGAAAGAAAGTCGTTTAGGGTTGGGGTTATGGTTAGAGGGTAGGTTTTAGGCATAGAAGACAGTCGGTTAGGGTTAACCCTCTAACCCTAACCCCAATTCGTTGTACGTTTGTATACTGACTAAAAAAAAAGTGCATACATATGTACACATTGGTACAAATGTATACACATGTTTAAATATGTATATGTAAGCATATGTATACACACACATTACTGTAGATGAAACTAAACATGTCCCTACCTTTAAGACATGTGTTTCCAATCCGTCTGTCAGCTCCCATCGTTCCAGGAATTCTTCGGGAACCAGGCAAATCATGTGGTCCTTGTGGAACCATTAATCACGGAGGACCAGAATAGCCGGTTGTTCAACGGCACAGCCCTTTTAGTGCTCACTGCTACTGCTGCCAGCCTCTCTGTCACAAAAAAGAGATTCATTTAGGAACTGTATAATGTAGAGATTAAAAATATACCATACATACATCTTATACACCAGGGGGCACCAACCTTTTTGAAACCAAGGGTTACTTCTTGAGTACTGACTTATGCGAAAGCCTACCAGTTTGTTACACACTTAAATAAATTGCCAAAAATAGCCAATTTGCTACATTTACCTTTAGCTCTATGTAATTATTAATAATAAATATTATGTGGAAAAACTGATCTTAATGATTTAGGGTTAGGGTTAAGGTTAGCTAGCCACTAACATTTTTTAACAAATCATGAATTACTTTGCACCATGTTTGTACAAATAATAACTCACGTAAAATACAAAAGTCAACTCTCATCATGTCACACTTTGAACTGGACACCAAATCTGATATCTGTTTCTTTGTCAGTTAGTGGGAAGCCTGGCATGGCATTCTGTTAACTAGTGTGTTGTACTCTGCTGTGTAACTAGAAACTGCAACTCTGAGTGAGTCTTGCAGATGTGCATCAGTGAGGCTTGTTCTGTGTTTCTTCTTGATGAAGTTCATGTCAGAAAAGGCTGATTCACAAAGATAAGTGGAACCAAACAGGCTTGCAACCTTCATAGTTGCTGCACATACACCACTGTACTTTTCTGTGTGAACAAAGCACCAAAAGTTTGGTGCAGCCTGGTGGGCTTAACATTTTAAATTTTCAGGAAAGAAGAGGAATGAATTTAAAAGGTAAAAAGGTATATGTGTTTAAAAATCCTAAAATTATTTTCAATAATGTATTTTTCTCTTAAATTGTCTTTCTGAAAGTTATAAGAAGCAAAGTAAAAAGACAGGGTCTTTAAAATATTTTCTTGGATTTTCTAATTAAATTTGAGCTTTGTCTCTCTTAGAATTAAAAATGTCGAGCAAAGCGAGAGTTGGGGTTAACCCTAACCCTGATAGTACATAAATATAATTTAAAAAATAGAGGCAGCTCACTGGTAAGTGCTGCTATTTGAGCTATTTTTAGAACAGGCCAGCGGGCTACTCATCTGGTCCTTACGTGTAAGGGTTAGGGTGTCCGCGTTGGTGACCCCTGTTATACACAATAACTTATTCCTTCCTATAAAACACTAACCCTAACCTCTCCACCACATCTCCACACATCTTCCAACATTTTCGGTTTTGATTTGATTTTGGCTAACTGTCATTTTCAATTTTGACATATTGAACTGAAACTTTACATATGTAATAGAGTTTTTGTTTACAATAACAAGCAATTGATTATTTTTTTGGAGGGAAATTAGAGTGGTAAAGCTCACCTTGCAACATTCTTTATACCACATCAATAATATGCTGGCCAGATACATCTTGTCCCTGAAGAGAAGAACAACATTGTGTAAAAGTGACAACCATTACATTTCCCAAACAGTGAGTGGACTCACCGGTGGACCCTCAATACCCGGCCTGCCATGCACACCGCTCATGCCGTTCAACCCCCGAGGACCAGGCAGTCCAGGGGGTCCTACATCACCTGGCTTCCCAGAGTCTCCATGTTGGACCATTATGTCCAAGGTCTCCTCACTCTGTGCTGCAAACACATACAAGTGCATGAAGTGTATATTTACTTAACACATGATCATACACAACTCACCTGTCCTTTAGTGCCAGATTCTCCAGACATACCCTGTCACACCCAAACAATCATGAGATACTGATTTTAAAAATTGCAAGTTCTAGTCCTTTAGATTTGTTTTCCTCCGTTCAGTAAGCACAGCACCCAGAAACATTTGTGTTTCTACATGTAAGGTTCAACTACGAAAATGTTTGAATGCAGCGTTGAAAGATTGTCCAACAATAGTTTGTACAAAAACATGCAGAATGAGGGTTCCTACAAGTGGCAGGGCAAAAATACTGAAACACAATGACTCACTTTAATGAAAAAAAATGTTTTAAAGTACTGTTAATGTATAATCTATACAAGATTCCTTTCTGCTCAGCTATTCATTAAAACGAAACAAGGGATGTCCAAAACTTTACCACAAAGGGCCGCACACTTAAAAGTTAACGAATGTAGGGGCCATTTTGGTTTTTAAAACCTTAAGGTCTTTCCTTGATTGTTAAAAGTCTTAGGGACCCAAAATGGGTCTCAGTCAAATAGTATATTATTTGTCTTTGCTTTCAATATTTAAATATCAACAGGTCAACTTCAGAAAGTTCAAAATGACTGGTCTTACTTTTCCCCTTTCTCACCAGCTAGCCCCTCCACGTCGGAGTCTACCTTCAAGCAGAAAACAGAATATTTGTTAGTGTTTCATATTGAAGGCTCCAATCATTCACAAACAAAAGTGATACTCACAATGTCTCCTTTGGGTCCACCTCTTCTTTGGAAGCCCTTTGAATGAGGAGACAAACATACATGTATAACATGGAGTTAAAAATATCCCGTAAATACATCTTGTACATGATAACTAATTCCACTACCTTCTATAAAACACTACCTTTAGAAGAAAGTGTAAGTATTGATGTACTACAGTACAAGGATAGAAACACTTATATAATTTTGAACTTTAGGGGAAATAGTGAGTATTGATGGACAGAAACACTTATATACTATCTTTACAAAAAAACTATGTATTGATGTACAGGGACAGAAATACTTAGTTTACTGTTATATTTAGAATAAAGTGTACTACAGTACAAGGACAGAATCACTTGTATAATATATTATCTTTAGAAGAAAATGTATGTATTGATGTACTGAAATACTTGTATAGTATACTACCTTTAGGAGAAAGTACATGACAAGGATAGAAACACTTACAGTTGTGATCAAAATTATTCAACGCCCACACAATCTTGGTGTTTTAGCAAGTTGGACATTTATTCCGTATTTTATTTATAGTCATATCAAATAAAGATGCATTAAGTAGACAAATGCAAATTGAATTACATTATATGTTGTAACATACCAAACAGTGTCATTTCTCTTAATATTTCAGTGACAAAATTATTCAACCCCTTGAAGATCATAACTCTTAAGAACATAATTTGAATAAGATATTTTCAATCAGGTGTTGAAAACACCTGTAGATGTGATTAGAAGCATAAAGAGCAAAATTAAACTGATTGAAAAAGACTGTGACGCTCAGCTTCTTGTAGTGGGTCAATGGTGTATTTGCAACATGGTGAAGTCCAGGGAGTATTCAAAGAAGTCAAGAAAGGAGGTCATTTCTCTTCATAAGAAAGGATATGGATATAAGAAAATAGCAAAAACATTACACATTCCAAGAGACACAGTTGGGAGCATAATTTGCAAGTTTAAAGCTAAAGACACAGTGGAAACACTACCTGGGCGTGGTAGAAAGAGGATGCTGTGTGCAACTGCTGTCCGGTATTTGGAGCGTACAGTGGTGAAAAACCCCCGGGTAACAGCTGAGGAACTACAACAGGACATTGCAGAGGGGGGAACGCAGGTTTCGTCCCAGACAATAAGGTGCGCACTACAAGATGAAGGCCTCCATGCCAGAACTCCCAGGTGCACACCACTTCTGACTACCAGGCACAAGAAAAATAGACTCCAGTATGCCAAAAATCATCTAGAGAACCCCCAAAGTTTTTGGGAAACTGTCCTATGGAGTGATGAGACAAAACTGGAACTCTTTGGGCCTATGAATCAAGGTTATGTCTGGAGGAGAAAAAATGAAGCTTACAAACAGAAGAACACCTCGCCTACTGTCAAGCATGGTGGGTGGTCAATCATGCTCTGGGGCTGTTTCTCTGCCTCAGGTAGCGGGAATCTCCAGCGCGTTCAAGGCATTATGAATTCTATTTCCTAGCAGGATATATTAGCTGCAAATGTCATGAAGTCAGTGAGGAAGCTGAGGCTTGGGAGACGTTGGACCTTCCAACAGGACAAGGATCCCAAGCATACCTCCAAATCAACATCAGAGTGGTTGCAGAAGAAGGGCTGGAAGACTCTGGAGTGGCCTTCACAGTCGCCAGACCTAAATCCTCTAAAAAAGCTGTGGTGGGACTTGAAGAAGGCAGTTGCAGCACGCAAGCCCAAGAATATGAATGAACTGGAGGCCTTTGCCCAAGAGGAATGGGCTAAAATACCTGTAGATGCTTGCAAGAAGCTTGTGTCCGGTTATGTATCACGTTTGAAGGATGTCATTACTGCCAAAGGCTGTTCTACTAAGTACTAAAGATGCATGTAACCAGGGGGTTGAATCATTTTGTCAATGAGATATTAATAAAAATGTCCTTTTTTGGTATTTTGTAAAATACAGTGTTACAATTTAAGTTGCATTTGTCTATTTGATACATCTTTATTTGATATGACTATAAACAAAATAAGGAATAAATGTCCAACTTGCTAAAACACCTAAATTGTGTGGGGGTTGAATAATTTTGATCACAACTGTATATGCTATCAATAGAAGTCAGTTTAAGTAATGGTGTGCTACAAATACAAGGAGAGAAAGACTTGGATCATTTACTATCTTTAGAATAAGTGTAAGTATTGATGTACTACAGTCCAAGGATAGAAACACTTATACAGTGCCCTCCAAAAGTATTGGAACAGTGAGGCCAGTTCCTTTATTTTTGTTGTAGACTGAAAACATTTGGGTTTGACATCAAAAGATGAATATAAGACAAGAGATCAACATTTTAGCTTTCATTTCCAAGTATTTACATCTGGATCTGATACACAACTTATAAGATAATATTATTTGTAATGGAACACAACACTTTTAGGTGAATAAAACTATTGGAACTGTTACGGCTACTCTGTCGTTCCAAAAAGTTTCGAAAAAACTAAAATAAAGATAGCCGAGTAGCCTTGACGAGAAGGTTTAATACTCACTAAATTCCTTAAGCACTCACGGAGATATTTCTAGATTCAAAATGTTGATTATTTATTTTCACAAACAAAAAATATTCTTTGTGGTTGACTTTCTACATAACCAAAATAACTTATTTCGTGGTAAAAAAAACTATTTCACTCCTCACTCCATCATGACAGACAGACAAAGGGAGCGCCCAGCTGTCCTGTCTTCTTAATCATGGGAGGAGGAAGTGGATTAGGGTTGAATCAATCTTTTCGTTATGTGACTGTGTTTTGAATTGTGAGCAGTCAATCAGAGCATGTTTGCTATTAAAATACTACATAAAGGGATGATACCACTGGGTGTGGTTTGAGCAGGTTGCAGTGGAACAGAGTATTTTACAGCGCTTCCTGCTGACTCTGTATTCACAGCTACTGAAGTAGCAAAGCTGCTGTTTATGCCTCTAATTGGTTTTAGTCCACTTGTGCTTTTTGGAAGAGGCCTTTTTGTTATTTGGTCCTGAATGTCTCCAAACAATGGATCCAAAAGCATCTTGGCATGCATTTCTAGAAAATACACAAAATTGTTGAATCTGATTCTCCTGCCAGTCCTCTGTTGTGTCTCATAAGCTGTGCTTTGCCACTTTTCTCTGAGTTTGTAGGGTAGTTTGGATGTAATCAGCCTTAGGTTTGATGGGATATCAAGTTCCTCCAAATGCTGTAAATCTTGCATTACATTACAGCATCCTCTCAAATACATTGCATATGCATGAAGCATTTTTCCATCCTCAGCTTTAATTGCTGTCCAATTCAAGGCTTTTTCCAAGTAACCTCCCGAAATGTTCATCTCATTTCCAAAGTGTTCCTTTAAGAGGCGCCTTGCTTCATTATAGCCCCTACTGGCTTCCATGTGCAAACAGCTGTGAACCAAGTCTCTTGGCAAACCAGATGCAAACTGTTCAAAGTAGTAGAGTCGGTCTTGATGATTCTCAGTCTTGTCTTCAATCAAGTGTTCAAATGCATGGATAAAAGACTGATATGCCAGTGGGTTACCATCAAACAGACATCTCTCTAGCTGGTAGTAGAGTTTTTGCTGTGAGACAATGAGTTTTACGATTTCACTTTGTCTTTGAATAACCATTTCCAAGTTATCATGAGCAGCATTAATAACCACATTATCTTGTGCAGAGTGATTTATTATGAGTCTGATTTACACTCTGGGTCTTGTGTTTTTTAATTGCATTTTTGTTTTGAGGTTTATTTAGATCTTCTGATGTGCTGGTGTTCCTTTTAGGTAGAGGTGTGTGGAGACTTAAGATGGTTTGGTGAAGTGGGGTTTTGTGTATTACACCAAACTCTATAAAGTCCACATTGCTCGCCATAGTTTCTCTTTCATGGTGAGAATCATAATACTCAGTCATGGGTTCCTGAGTCACCTCATTACTTTCATGAATTAAATCACTTTGAAGGATTTGTATTTTAGCAGTTGATGCTGCGAGATCTGCTTCCAACTCCATTTGCTCCATCTTTGCTTTAAGCTTTGTTCCCTCCAGTTGCATTTTCTCCATCTTTGCTTAAAGCTTTGTTTCCTCCAGTTGCAAGATGTGTTTTTCCTTCAGTGCAGCAGCTCGAGCCACTGTAGCAGCCTGTTACGCTTTGGCCCTTTTTAATTCTGAGGATACTGAGGAACATCTAGAGGCTTTTGATCCAGTGACAGACTTTGATTGGTGAGATAAATTTGATATGCTTTCCAGTGGTCCAACTTTTGATTGTGCAATTTCTCTTTTCCATGTTTCATGAAATAATTCACATTTTTTATTCTGGGTTCATACCAGTCATAATAATCATTTTCCTTTTGTGATGCTTTTCCAGGCTTTCTCCATAGCCTTTTTCAGTTTTTTTTGTTTTTGGGGGGGGGGGGGGGGGGGGTTACTCCTGTCAGTCTCCTCTTCAGCAGGTAAAATACATGCTCTATTGGGTTTAAGTCTGGAGACTGACTTAGCCAGTCTAAAACCTTCCACTTCTTGCCCCTGATCAACTCCTTTGTTGTTTTGGCAGTGTGTTTTGGGTCGTTATCTTGCTGCATGATGAAGGATCTCCCAATCAGTTTAGTTGCATCTTTCTTTAAATTAGAAGACTAAATGTTTCTGTAGACTTCTGAGTTCATTTTGCTGCTGCCATTATGGGTTACATCATCAATGAAGATGACGTCCCAGAAGAAGCCTTGCAAGCCCAAGCCATGACATTAGCTCTGCCGTGTTTCACATATGAGCTTGTATGTTTGGGATCATGAGCAGATCCTTTCTTTCTCCAAACTTTCGCCTTTCCATCACTTTGGAAGAAGATAATCTTTGTCTCATCAGTCCATAAAACATTTTCCCAGAATTTTTTAGGCTCATCCCTGCAGCTTTTGGCCAAAATGTAGCCTGGCCTTCCAATTATTCTTGCTATCGAGTGGTTTGCATCTTCTGGTGTAATCTCTGTACTTCTGTTCATGAAGTCTTCTGCAAACAGTAGATTGTGATACCTTCACTCCTGCCCTCAGGAGGTTGTTGCTGATGTCACTAACAGTTGTTCTTTATAGCTCTCACAATGTTTCTTTCATCAACTGCTGATGTTTTCCTTGGTCCTGTTCCACGTCTGTAGCCTAGTACACCAGTGGTTTCTTTCTTCTTCAGAACATTCCAAACGGTTGTACTCACTATGGCCAATGCTTGTGCAATGGCTCTGATTGAATGTCCATCTTCTCTCAGATTCACAATTGCTTTGTTTTCACCCATAGACCCATAGACTCTCGTTTTCATGTTGACGCCAACTCTAAATGCAGTCTGCACAGGCAAAACCTATCCTACTCAATCTGAAACTGAGCTCAGACATTTAGTGCTATTTAGTGTTTGAATAATCAATGTAATTGGGAAACACCTGGGCAACAACACACACCTGTCAGTCACATGTTCCGATACTTTTGCTCTCATGAAAAATGGGTAGGTTGAACCAAAAGGTGCTATCTTCTAAGTTGTGTATCAGATCCAGATGCAAATACCTGGAAATAAAAACTAACATGTTGATCTATTGTCCCATACTCATCTTTTATTGTCAAACCCAAATGTTTTCAGTCTACAACAAAAATAAACAAATTGGACTCACTGTTCCAATACTTTTGGAGGGCACTGTATGTATAGTACCCTTAGAAGAAACTAAGTATTGATGTACTGAAACACTTACACGTTCTTCTAAAGATAGAATATTGTATAAGTATTCGTGTACTGAAATACTTCAAAGACAGTTTAAGTAAGGATGTACTACAATGCATGGACAGAAATACTTATATAATCTTTAGAATAAAGTTTATGTATTGATGTTCTATTGTACAACGACATAAATACTTAGACATTGTATCTTTAGAAGAAACTAAGTATTGATTTACTGACATACTTTTACAATACACTATCTTTGGAAATAACTGTAAGTATTTATGTACTGAAGTACTTATATAGGAGAAAGTGTATGTATTGATGTACTGAAATACTTATATAAAATACTATCTTAAGGGGGATGTAATATTGATGTACAACAAGGACGCAAACACTTTAGAAAAAAAAGTGTAACTACACACGTATATGCTATCTTTTGTAGTATTGGTGTACTACAGTACAAGGCTAGAAACACATACTATATTTCGAAGAGAGTGTATGTATTGATGCACTACAGTATAAGGACAGAAATACTTATATAATACAGCAAGTTTAAAGGACAGCAGGTTAGGCCACCGTGAGCTGAGACAGTCTCTACACAAGTCCCAGTATGTAATGTGATAAATGGCATAAACGCGCCAGTGACACAAGATTTGAAGTCATTTACACTATATATATCCGCCTCTCTGCAATTGGTGAGATATATTCTACTCACGAGGGTGATTTGGCTGAAAATAAGGTGCCTCGAACGCCGAGTGGCCCATTGTTCCCCTGCAACTATGCCACAACGCGGATCAAAGGAATCTAAACACGTCCGTGATCAATTGTCCTCTAGGGATTTGGACGAAAATGCAATGTTTACTCCGGACGATCGAAAAATGTTGCGAGCTATGGTTGAAAAACTTGAAAAACTGGACATTTTGATTGAACTAATAACTGACGTTCCAGAGCTGAAAAAAATCAGTCAAGTACAATCACGCTGAAATGGTGGAGATAAAAAAGGAAAAGACGACACTAAAAGTTGAGTTAACAAGCCAGGAACTCGAAACTACTAGACTGACAACAGAGAGCGAGAAATTAAAGGCAGACTTGTTGGAACTCCGCTGCAGGAGCATGCGGGACAAGTTGCTGATTATGAAGATGAAGGTGACAAGATGGCTGCCAATGCTTCTCCCTGCTCAGAGTCTCTCTACAATTCATCAAATATATCTGGAATCTAAGACAAATATCTTGAAATGCTCCATTGCTGATGGTGAAGGAATACTTTACTTCACTACTTTGGGGATATTGCAACAACATTGGACTCTGAAAAAGGTATTTTAGGAGTATCAAATCAAGGCCCAAACAGGCCTTCTGAAAACTTCAGTGCAGCTCATCAAGTTACCTAAAATACCTGTGTAAAATTACTTGAAAAGATGACAATAACAATTAAAAAGTTGTCAGAGGAACTTGAAGAGATAAAGAAATCTGTAAACTTCATGGGTGAAGAGATTGCTAAGGTTCTAAAGCAACAAGGAAACATCATGGGCCTCATGGAGGAAGTGAAGGAGCTGAAGGAGAATGTGATCCAGAGAGACAAAAGGATTGAACTTTTGGAGCAGAGATGTGAGGATTTGGAGCAACAATCACTTGTCAATGACATTGTGGTCACAGGACTAGAGCTGAAACACCGCAGTTATGCTCGAGTTACAGCTGGGCTGAACCAAGGTGAAGATGCTCCTACGGAGGAACTTGAAACTCTTGAGCAAAAACTCCTGGACTTTTTCAGAGGTAAAAACATCATTGTTGAGAAACAAAACATATCAACATGCTATTCATTTCCAAACAAGAATGTTAAAGCAAGACCAATAATAGTGATGCAGATGGTTAACCAGAAACACAAAATGGAGCTGCTGAGACAGTCCAAAAAGCTAAAGGGCACTGGAATTTATCTGAATGAGCACCTGACAAAGAAAAATGGTGAAATTCCAAGAAGTGGCCGCATTCTCAGGAAAGAAAATAAGATTCAATCTACATGGACGAGACATGGCAAAGTCTATATAAAGCCAAATGGATCGGATCAAATGAAGCCAATATGGATTAAAAACGTGAAAGACTTGGAACAATTTAAATAACTTGTTGAATCAGGACAACAAATGGTATGTGGACAATGAAAATGTATGGTACACATGGTATATGGACATTAGGATTATGGATAATGTGTGTTTTTTTTAAGTTATATCGTACATTTTAGTACATTATTGATATTTTGGTTAAACTTCTTTGGAGGATGACTAATAATGACTTTTATATTTCTGACGAGGAAGAAAGCAGTATAGCTGGGCAAGAAGATATTCAAGACAGGATAAGCTGTAAGGAACTAAATTTAAGTTATTTAGAAATGAATGATGATAAAGTAGGAGAATTGTGTAATGACATTGATCCAGAAATTAATCTAAGTGGATTACATAACATAAATGTTTCATATTACTCAGAGGATAGTTTTAAAAATGTGGATTTAAAGGGTTTTTTGCTTATTCATTTTAATAGTAGAAGTCTCAGGGCTAATTTTGAGAAGATACAAGAGTGTTTGGAATCTTTAAAATCAACATTCCAAGCAATTGCATCTCAGAGACATGGTTGACAGATGAAATTAATGATATGTTTATATTAGAAGGTTATGATTTTTATAATTTAAATAGAAAAAATTAAAAAGGAGGTGGCGTTGCGTTCTATGTACAAAAAAAATATTACTGTGAAATTATCGACAGTCTAGTTATAGATGATGTTATGGAGAGTATGACTATAAAAATACAAATAAACAACGAACGTAGTGCATATTTGAGTTGTATTTATAGGACACCTGGGTCACATGTAGAGCTTTTCCATGACAGCCTACTAAAAGTACTTGGAAAACTAGCTAACAAGAAATGTGTCTTTGTGTGTGGAGATTTCAATTTTGATTTATTAAAATGGAGAACCCATAAACCAACTAATGACTTTATAAATGAAATGTTTACTTATGGTTTGCAACCAATAATTGATAAACCAAGCAGAATAACGCGAGAATCTGCTACCCTCATTGACAATATTTTTACAAATATCCATGACATAACTACAGGTGGAATACTCCTTAGTGACATCACAGATCATTTTCCAGTGTTTGTGAATATTCAAAGTATGATTGTAAATAATATAGCACAAAAACATTGTTCAAATTAACAAGATTAAGGACACCTGAAAGAATACAAGCATTTAAGAATGAGCTTTCAAAATGTTTCTGGGAAGGGGTGTATGTTGAAAATTGTAATGATTCATACAGGGCATTTCTGTTTAAATGGATAGAACTTTATAATTCCTGCTGTCCAGTCGTGAAGTCCACACTAAAGAAAGTGAGTAAAAATAAGCCTTGGATGACGAAGGGTCTAGTAATGGCCTCCAATAGAAAAAATGTTCTGTATGACAGTTACTTAAAAAATAAAACTGAACAAAATGAAAGGGAGTATAAAATTTATAAAAATAAGTTGACTTCTATTCTACGAAAGCAAAAGAAAAGTTATTATAACGAGAAATTTGAAGATAGCAAAAATAATATTAAACAAACATGGAACACAATCAACCAGGTTTTAGGTAATAGATGTAAAAATCATGAGACTCCGAGCTACTTTATAAATGATAATAATATAAAACTAAACAAAAAAGAAATGATAGTGGAAGAATTTAATGACTATTTTGTTAATATGGACCCTGCACTTGCAGAAAAAATACCTGTTTATGAGGACACAGGCTTGACTAAAAACACAATAAACCCTCATTTAAAATCAATGTTTTTGAGTGGAGTAACAGAAGTGGATATAATTCAAACAGTAAGAGCCTTTAAAAGTAAAACATCTACAGACATACATCACACAGATATGGTAATTATTAAAGAATGTATTCATTTAATTCCTAAGCCATTGGCTCACATATGTAATCAATCATTCAAGTGTGGATACTTCCCAGATGATATGAAGATAGCAAAGGTTATTCCTGTTTTTAAAAACGGAAATAAGCATCTTATGGAAAATTATAGACCGATTTAATACTCACTCAATTTTCAAAAATTTTAGAAAAGCTTTTTACAAAACAGTTAAATAATTTTCTGGAAAAAAAACACCTTGCTTAAGCAGCAGCAGTATGGTTTTAGGGAAAATCGAACAACTACATATGCAGTAATGCATATGCTGGAGGAGGTTAGTACTGCTATGGATAATGATGAATTTACAATAGCCATCTATATTGATTTAAAAAAGGCCTTCGATACCATTGACCACAGACAGTTAATAAATAAGTTGGATAAGTACGGCATCCGAGGGCCAGCTCTGTCCTGGATCAAGAGCTATCTAGAAAATAGAAAACAATGTGTTCAGGTGGATAATACAATATCTGGATTTAAAAATATAGTTTGTGGAATTCCACAGGGTTCTATAATTGGTCCTAAGTTATTTACAATTTTCATTAATGATTTTTGTGATGCATCAAGTTTCTTAACATTTTTTATGTTTGCTGATGATACAACTATCCTTGGGCTTCACGGTGGCAGAGGGGTTAGTGCGTCTGCCTCACAATACGAAGGTCCTGCAGTCCTGGGTTCAAATCCAGGCTCGGGATCTTTCTGTGTGGAGTTTGCATGTTCTCCCCGTGAATGCGTGGGTTCCCTCCGGGTACTCCGGCTTCCTCCCACTTCCAAAGACATGCACCTGGGGATAGGTTGATTGGCAACACTAAATTGGCCCTAGTGTGTGAATGTGAGTGTGAATGTTGTCCGTCTATCTGTGTTGGCCCTGCGATGAGGTGGCGACTTGTCCAGGGTGTACCCTGCCTTCCGCCCGATTGTAGCTGAGATAGGCGCCAGCGCCCCCCGCGACCCCGAAAGGGAATAAGCGGTAGGAAATGGATGGGATGGATGGACAACTATCCTTTGTTCTGGAAAATCTTTTAATGAACTTTTGGTTTTTGATACTTTTTTTATTAGTAGATTGCACAGTACAGTACATATTCCGTACAATTGACCACTAAATGGTAACACCCGAATAAGTTTTTCAACTTGTTTAAGTCGGGGTCCACGTTAATCAATTCATGGTAAAAATAGAACAAGAAATGACAGTGCTTAAAAACTGGTTTGATATGAATAAATTATCACTTAATATTGCTAGAACTAAATTTATGATATTTGGTACCAAAACTGAGGTATCTAATGAAGTAAATATTAAAATAAATGGATATAAAATTTAGCGTGTCTTTGATACTAAGTTTTTGGGAGTTATAATTGATTATAAATGATCATGGAGACAACATGTAAATTATATAAAAACAAAAATATCAAAAACACTTGGTGTTTTGTATAAAACTAAATAATTACTTAATTATAATTCTTTGTTAACAATTTATTATACTTTGATACTTCCATACATGACATACTGTGTAGAACTCTGGGGAACCACTTTTAAAACCATAACTAATGATATTGTTTTGCTGCAAAAAAAAAGCTGTACGGCTAATAAACAAAGCAGGATATTATGACCATACCCATCCATTATTTGTTAAATCAAAACTTATGAAATTTCAAGATATTGTTTATATTAAAATAACACAGATAATGTTCAAAGCAAAAATAAATACTCTTCCAGAAGGAATTCAAAAATACTTCTCTCTACAGACCAGCAAATACAATCTAAGAGATGAATCTAAGTTTATTTTACCAAAAGCAAGACAAGTGGTTAAATGTAGATGTCTATCTGTTCTCGGTGTTAATTTGTGGAATTCTGTTGGTAAAGAAATAAAAATGAGTGACTCAGTATTTAATTTCAAAAAGAACATGTCACAATGTATTTTAAAAAGTTATGTGAACTAGAAATTTATGTTTGTTTGGTTAAATGTTGTATTTAGAAGGTATGTATGTTTATCTATTTACAGAAAAGTGTATGTGTGTAGGTACATATTTTTGCATTGTTTGTTGGGGGGCAGCTTGAATGTGGATGCTGAATGACTATATTTCTTTTTGTGTTGCAGAATTATTAGAAAAGGTAACTTAATTGAATGTAAAAAATGTATGTTGGGCATATAAGCTTTTTTGCTTCTGCCTGTTTCAGTTATGTTATTCATTTTTGAATCGTGATCTATGTTTGAATATGTTTTTGTTAGACTGAAAATAAACTGAACTGAACTGAACTGAAAGATGTAGAAGTGATTTACAGCATCGCGGAGAACCTCGTCACAGCCATTCTGCAGAAGCAACTCGGCATTTCGGATGAAGAAGTCAAGAGGATCCAAATGGAACGAGCACACAGGATTGGCAAACGCAAAGAGGATGCTAGACCGAGACCTATGGTTGTAAAGTTGATCAACTCCAAATGCAAAGACGGAGTGCTTGCTCTGTCCAGAGGGTTACTAACCCTCCTTAATCTTTACAAAAGATTAAAAATGTTATGGATGCATTTGATTTAATTGACATCTGGAGATTAAAAAATACTAGGTTAGTACAATATATGTGGAGAAGACAAAACCAGGCAAGTCCTATTGACAATTTTTTATATACCATTTTCATTGCTAAACAAAGTGACTGCAATATCAATCAATGATAAATTGTGTTCTGATAATAATTGTATAGGTTTAAAAAACTGCAATTGAAGATAATACATGTGAGCCCAGATATTGGAAGTTGAATCAAATGCTTCTACAGGATGAATAATTCATTGAAAAAAAAAAACTTATTACTGACTAATTTAAAAATAATATAGGATCATCAAATCGCCTGGGAAGCCTTCAAATATTTAAGGGGATATGCCATTGCGCACTCTTCATGGAGAAAAAAAACTTAAAATGGTCTAACAGGAATTAAAGAAAGAAATTGAGGATTTACAAAAAACATTGATAGTAGTGATAATCTAATTAGCGAGCAACTGAATTCCTTTTACAGCCAAAAAAGAAGAGTTAAACTTAACTGAAAAACAATTATTTTAAAGTTATGACTGCAACAGAGCAATCTGGATGAAAAAAAACGTGATAAGTGTTCAAAATTCATTTGAAATATCCAAGCAAAAAAACGTTATAAAAAGAACATTTCCATACGTATTAAAACAAATGGAAAGGTATTGGATACACACACCACATTGTTGAAAGTAAAGGAAAATTACTTTGGAAATATTTTTTCTAATTCAGTAATCTCTCCTGAAACTACTTTTTTTTTTCAGAAAATTATAAAAGAAAATTGATTTCAGAAGAAAGCCATTCATGTAAAGGCCTCATTAGAGAGGAAGAACTTGTGGAAGCTGTTAAGTCTTTTCATCCAGGGAAACCCCAGAATTAGGTGGAATACCTATTGAGGTCTATCAAGTATTTTATGAAGAGGTTAAGAAACAACTGCTTTTGTAGTTTTAATTACTCATATAAAACACATGTTTTTGTCTAACGCTCAAACAGAAGGTCTTATTTCTTTATTCTGAAACAGGAAATAAATGGTGAGTATAAAGACCAAGTTTATCTAAAAAATTGGAGACCAATGACACTTCAGTGATACGATGCCAAGATCCTGGCAAAATGTTTGGCTTAAGGACTTAAGTCTGTTTTGTCAAATATTAGGGTTAGGGTGAAATATTATTCACCAAGATCAATCAGGTTTCCTACAATTAAGTAACATAGGAAACAATATTAGACAGTTATTAGAAATGATAGAAAATTATAATATGGAAAATAAAAAAGGATCAATTTTTACAGTCAACCTGGAGAAGGAATTTGACAAAATTAGCCTAAATGTGTAAAAGCTTAGTTTTTTTAAATTTTGGCAACACCTTACTACACTGGATCAAGACGCTATATATTTAAATGAACTGTAGAATCATCAATAATGGATACATCTCTGGGACAATACTTATATTAAGAGGTCTAAAACAAGGGTGCCTTTTGTCTCCATACTTATTTATTATTGCTATGGAAATATTGACGGTTAAAGTTGGATTGAATACAAATATTGAAGGGCTCAGTAATAATATTATTGAAAGTAAAATAATGTATGCCGAAGATACAAGCTTCTTTATCAGCCCCGATCCTCGTTGTTTGCGAAACCTTCTTAATCGTTTGGACATATTTTCACAGCAATCTGGGCTTAAGCTAAAATATGGTAAATGTAAAATAATAATCGGAAATCTAAAGGGAACGTTATTTCGATAGCAATGCAAAGTGCCTGTTTTGTGGACAGATGGACCATTTAACATACTTGGTGTTTTTGTACCAGAGAATCTGGAAGATCTCAGCTCAGTAAATTATGTTAATCGATTAAGGAAACTGGATAAAATTATGCAATTATGGAAAGGGAAATCCTTAATCTTGTATGGTAAAATATCTATTGTCAACTCGTTAATCATTCCTCAATTTTTTATTTGTTTTTGTCATTACCAGCTCCATCAAAACACTTTAAGGTCTATGAGCGGAGGGTCTTCCATTTTGTCTGGGACGGCAAACCAGAAAAGATTAGAAGAAAGGTTTTGTACAATGAATATGAGGGCCTGAAACTTCTCAACCATGAAGCTATGTGCCTGTCTTTAAAAGCATCAATTGTTCCAAAGATGTAATTAAACACTGAGTGGTACACTAGTGTCCTGTTGGACAAAAAACATGTACTGTATCAAAATAAATTGTATCCGTTTTTACAATTGATGACCTCGCATTTTCCTTATGTAGAGAGAGAGTCTGCTGGGAAACATGGCGAGGTTCATGAAGGAAACAATCCACTCATGGTGGTGTTTTCTATTTGATGTGCCAGAAAAAAGAGATGACATTTTGCAGAAGATAATATGGATGAACTCTATTGTTGTAATAGATGGAAAGCCTTTCTTTTGGTAAACTATGTTTGAAAGAGGAATCATTTTTGTCAATGACATTATCAATGAGAACGGTAAGATTATGAAGTATGATGAATTTAAAGGCCTACTGAAAGCCACCACTACCGACCACGCAGTCTGATAGTTTATACATCAATGATGAAATTTTAACATTGCCACACATGCCAATACGGCCGCTTTAGTTTACTAAATTGCAATTTTAAATCTCCCGCGAAGTTTCCTGTTGAAAACATTGCGGAATGATGACGCTTATGTTGACGCGTGTTTGTGACGTTATTGTTTGTAGTGGACATTTTATCTAAGCACCACTCACAGCTAAAAGTTGTCCAATTTAATTGCATAATTACACAGTATTTTGGACATTTGTGTTGCTGAATCTTTTGCAATTTGTTCAATTAATAATGGAGACGTCAAAGAAGAATGCTGTTGGTGGAAAGCGGTGGATTGCAGCCGCCTTTAGCAACCAAAACACAGCCAGTGTTTCTTTGTTTGTTGTGAAGCTTTACTATGGAACAGAGCGGTCAAGCGAACATGTTTCTCTACCACATATCAACCAGCAGGTTTCGGTGAGAAAATTGTGGTAATAAGTCGGCTCTTATCGGAGACATCAGCGGAGCTTGTGTCGTTCTTCCTGCAGCAGCTGTCAAATAGCCAGCTGCCACTTCCTTGGCTCCTCCATGGCTTCCATCAGAGACACTGCTGGTCACCAAACCCCTCCCAATTTCAGGTATGACTTTATAATCTCACTAAAACACTAGTAACACAATAATCAGATAAGGAATTTTCCAGAATTATCCTAGTAAATGTGTCGAATAACATCTGAATCGCTCCCACTGCCCTAGCCTTTTTTTTCTATTGCTTCACTCTAACTTTCCTCATCCACGAATCTTTCATTCTCGCTCAAATTAGTTGGGAAATCGTCGCTTTCTCGGTCCGAATCGCTCTTGCTGCTGGTGGCTGTGAATATATACAATGTAAGGAGCCCTACAACCAGTGACGTCACACGCACATCGTCTGCTACTTCCGGTACAGGCAAGGCTTTTTTTTTAGCGACCAAAAGTTACGTACTTAATGGTTGATGTTCTCTACTAAATCCTTTCAGCAAAAATATGGCAATATCGCGAAATGATCAATTATGATACATAGAATGGACCTGCTATCCCCGTTTAAATAAGAAAATCTCATTTCAGTAGGCCTCTAGAACTATGTATGATGATGCTTGTTCAAGTTTTTCATTCAATCAACTAACTGGAATAATTGGGAAAAGATGGAAACAAATAATTAATTATGGAACTACTAAATTATTAGTTTGTAAACCTCTAATAAGAAATTCTAGTTGGCAAAAAGGAACTAAAATAAATATAAAATAATATAATGTTTATTTAATAAAGAAATTTTTGAAGGATGCTCATATAACACATATGGAAAATGGGAGGACATTTTTGACTGCTTCTTGACTGAAGAAATATTCAAATTAATCTACAAAACTACTATCGATTTGCAAAATTGTTAATTTCAAATTAAAATTATTTATAACTTTTCGAAGACAAGAAAAATGTTAAAACTATGGAATGTGACAAGAGTCGGATGAATACCTATTTTGTTGTAAGGAGTCTGAATCCACCCTGCTTTTGTTTTGGTATTGTCATATTGTGTCTTCCTTTTGGGTGGAAGTTGGAAAAATGTGTTTAATTATTGGTTTGTTTATGAAGCTTAATATGGTTTCTGTTATTTTAGGAGAGTTCATTGACAGTCATGACAAAGTCAATTTAATTATAGCATTCAGTGAAAGGTTTTTTTTAAGGCCAAAAACAGATATTCACTTTTTACCCTCATTAAAACATGTATTCAGTATTTTTTGACTTCAGAAAGTTATATGGTTGAAACCGATAATGATGCCAATATACATAAAAAAAGATGGGAAGTTTGAAAATGTAATTTTGTTTACAGATATTTGCAATCTATTGTTGTGTTTCCTAATTTTGAGTGTACATAAATGAAGGCGTGTGTTGCTGAGCCCGACTTTGATTGATTGATTGAAACTTTTATTAGTAGATTGCACAGTTCAGTACATATTCCGTACAATTGACCACTAAATGGTAACACCCCAATAAGTTTTTCAACTTGTTTAAGTCGGGGTCCACGTTAATCAATTCAGGTAAACTGGACCTGGACATAATCTGGACTGGACCTGGTTTGAAGAACCCTTCAAACAATCTAATTTCATTCATAAGGTCCTTTTCAAAAAATATATATAAAATAAAATAAAATAAATACATTTAAAACATTTTCTTGAATAAGAAAGAAAGTACAACAATATAAAACAGTTACAGAGAAACTAGTAGTTAATGAAAATGAGTAACATTAACTGTTAAAGGTTAGCACTATTAGACAGCGTAATGAAATACATGTTATACAATCTTTAGAAGAAATTGTAAGTATAATATATTATCTTCAGAATATGTTCATAGTGAAGCACTACAAGGACAGAAATATTTCATCCTGCTTGAATGTAAGACTTGTATTCAACTCCTGGGTAAACACTGCCCCCTGGTGGACTCTTTAACTACATACCTTGTCTCCTTTGCGTCCACTCAGACCTTGAGCACCTGGAACGCCCATGGGTCCTCTCTCTCCTTTGCTTCCACTCAGACCTTGAGCACCTGGAACGCCCATGGGTCCTCTCTCTCCTTTGCGTCCACTCAGACCTTGAGCACCTGGAACACCCATGGGTCCTCTCTCTCCTTTGCGTCCACTCAGACCTTGAGCACCTGGAACGCCCATGGGTCCTCTCTCTCCTTTGCTTCCCTGTCATATATGAGAACAATGAATAAGTATTGTACTTACAATGTGCTGTGCTGAGCAGACATGTGTTGAGTTGGCTCCAGCAGCAAACTTTCCATATTCACTTTTAGACCTTGTCATTGAAGCAATTTGAAGTACAGCGAGGTATTGCATGCATGACATACATGTAGATGTTTTTAAAAATGTATTTTGTAATTTGTGATTGCTGCTGTTCACATTCACTCACAATCACGTCCACACAGAAGTAATACAAATAACGCTTTTCTAGACAAAAGCAGCACCGTTGTATAGCACACTCGATGTAGATACTTTTTTAAATGTATTTTGTAATTTATGATTGGCCTCACGCGGGCCGGACAGGGACGCACATAGAGCCGCAGAATGCCCGGGTCTGTGTTACAGTGAATTAATATGCATTTTAATGTATAATCACCTCATGATAGTATTACACAATTCCCTAAGCCAGTGACTATCTAACTGTGGTAATACAGAGAATGACATAAATATGCAAACAGTTTTACTGTTCAAATTGTGGCCAAAAATATTCAATGAATACTTATGGCCACTACACAACTGGTCATTATGGTGGTACTTGGAGAGCAACGTTTTTTTTTCTTGAAGTGGTACTTGGAGAACAACCTTTACATATTTGCTTTTGAAGTCATAAGTCAGGGGAACAAGCATTTAAACAAAAACATTTCAGGAATATAAATGTTAACACAGGGGTGTCTAATTTTCACCAAAAAGTCAAAGTATGTTGGTACCGTTTTAAGATATTTTTATATATCTTAAAAATAATACTCAAAACTGACATTAAAGAAAAAACTTGGGCCATGTCCACACGATTACAGAGTGTTTCAAAAACACATATTTGGGGTGAAAACAGTCTTTATTCACACAAGTGTAGTTTCAAAAGTGTCTCTGTCTACACACAAACACATACACCTGCTGTCATGCACATTTTGTCCAATCAAAATCCTGACAAATGGTGGCATTACACCTCTTATTATTTTTATTTTTATATACTACACGTAAAATGACTTGTCCATTATCTTTAAACCCAGCCTGCACGTACACAGAGCCCTGGGAACACTATTAAAGAGGGAATAATAGAATTATAACATGTTCAGCAAAATGGTGATGAATTACATGTGCAGTGAAGTCGACATTATTTCTAAAATCAGCACGCACTAAGGAAACCATTTTGCATGTTTGAGGGAATTATAAAGCATTTAATCATGGATATAATGATATGGTACATGGATGATGAAGTGTATATTGTCTTTCACATCAGTACAAATTACAAGGATGACGTTACATTGTTTTTTTTGTTTCTGCTTGGTCGCTCTTTTTGTGTGTGTGCGGTCGCGCCCGGCTCAATATACAATAATGGAAGCAAGACACGTAAGTTCACTTCATGACTTGTCGTTAAACAAGGACTAAAAACATAAGATAATGTTGCACCTTTCTTATGACACAGAGCAAAAAGTCTTGCTTGTCAAAGTTGTGCCATCAGGTGGAGGTTCCACAGCCATCACATCCAAAACAGCTGACTGTCATTTGCGCTGACGGGAGTGTCACCAAGCCCATTTTAATGAATCTTTTTTTAATTCATGTTGAGTGAAAATAGCGCATCCAAACATAGAATAAATCATCTTATGGTGCGTTTAAAGGCAGCAAGGTAGCAAGGCAGTGTTGTTGAGCTTGGAAATGACACAAGCGTGACGTCATCTCAAGTCTCCGGTTGTGCCGTGTACACGCATACGCTCAGCGGAGACTTTTGGAACTCTACACTTTGACCAGCGTTTGCAAAAGTCTGCATTTTTAAAGACACGAGAGGCCTAAACACAGAGATATGTATGCGTTTATTAGGTTTCTCTGTTCGTGTGGACATGGCCTTAGTGTCAGCTTTGTGTTATAGACTACAAAGTGTACCAAAGTATTACAGTAAAAAATAGAACATAGGTGGTTCCACAGCTGGGCGATATATCGATATACGCGATATATTGCGGGTTTGTCTCTGTGCGATATAGAAAATGACTATATCGTAATATTGGAGTAGACGTTCTCACGCAGTTGTTTTTAGCTGCGGGCATTACACTACAGGCTCTCCTCGCTCTTTCCTGTGTCTCCTTCTCACAGACAAGCAGGCGCACATTCTTACATACGTCACATACTGTCACCTCTTACTTCACATACGTATACGCCCTCGCCCAGCAGAGAGGTAGCGGCGTGGCTAACGTTAGCTGTGATGCTAGCGGGTTGTTGCAAGAGAACGAAGGTGCGAATCTCGTAACAAATGAATGAATTAATTCCCAAGAAAAACAGCACGGGGTCCATCGTCTGGCGGTGGTTCGGCTTCGATCGGAAATATGTCGAATAGACAACTTTAATTTGTTATGTGTGGAGCACAAGCGTTGCTACCAAAAGTAGCATTACTGCTAATATGTAGCATCATTTGAAAAGTTTAATAAATACAGTTTTGGTCAATTGACTTAGTTGTGATTTCCTTCTCTGCATGAAAGTTTTAAAAGTAGCATATATTAGTGCAGTATGGAGAATAATCACCATACTGCTGTGATTATATGTATCCAGTGTTTATTCAAGGCTAAGGCAAAATACCGAGAAATATATCGTATATCGCGATATGGCCTAAAAATATTGCAGTATTACAAAAAGGCAATATCGCCCAGCCCTAGGTGGTTCAACGTAGCACATTTTTCTGCCTATATTTTTCACATTTACTAATAGGGTGTCCAGAGCAGCAACGGTGGGCAAAATGAACTTTCACAAAATATTCATTATGAACAGTCCTGCAATGCGTTCACTTGTGGAAATGTCTAAACATAAAAGCTAAATGTCCTCCAATAATAAGCGCACAAGTATTGCTGGGTAATATGGCCCAAAACGGATAGCATTTATGCATTTATAATCTGGATGGCGATATATGTTATACGGTATTTCCTTGAATTGCTGCCGGTGTGCTAATTAATTTAAAACCTCCTCTCACTCCTGCGCTTACCAAAGGCATGCGGTAAAAGTAAGCATGCGCACATTATTTTAAAACCTCTTCTCACTCCGACACTTACCAAAGGTATGCAGTAAAAATCTGAGTGTGATGTAAGCTTGGATCTTAAATCCTACTGAATAGTAGGGGTGTAACGGTACGTGTATTTGTATTAAACCGTTTCAGTACGGGGGTTTCGGTTCGGCACACGGGCGTACAGAACGAGTTTGGAAGCAGAAGTCTTCACAAGCTGCTATGCTTTCTGCCTCTGTCTCAGCAGTGAGCACTCAGCATTGTCCTGCCCACACAACCATCTGATTGGTTACATACAAAGCCAATCAGCAGTGCGTATTCAGAGCGATGTAATAGCCAATCAGCAGTGTGTATTAAGAGCGATGTAATCAATGCTTTAGCGTCGAGCAGAGATATTCGTTTAGCAGGGGAGCAGCGGACTCTACCCAAATTATACTTAACACTTCCCAGTCACAACTATTACAAACATCACTATGAGCCCGTTGACCTTCTAGAAACTTAAACTGCAGCTCAGGTAGCTCACAGTATAGGTTTGAGGTGAAGGCTAATTAGCTTTTAGCGTAACATTAGCTCATTTTGCTGTGTGTGTGTGTGCGTGTTAGGGGCAGCAAAGCCCTGTCTGTCTGTTATTTCATTGAACTCCATCGTGTTTAGGGATAAATAGTCTCTCCCATTGCTATTGTACTATTTTTCAGCAATAGTTACATTAATCATTAGTAATGTAGCAGCCTAGTTTTGAATAGCAGGGTCCCTGCTATCGCATGTTGATAAAAATACAACATGTACATAATAAAAGTCAACTACAGGCTTCCCAAATACTGTAATAAATTAAGCATGATGAGTTGACATTTTGCACTTTTTATATGTAGAAGAAAGGTTTTTTCATTTTATTTAATCACAGCAACAACTTGAGACAGTTTAATGTGGATTAACGTGGGCAGAATTATTATAGTTTTCCTATAATAAGCTATATGCCGGGGCGGCATAGCTCAGTTGGTAGAGTGGCCGTGTCAGCAACTTGAGGGTTGCAGGTTCGATTCCCACTTGTGCCATCCTAGTCACTGCCGTTGTGTCCTTGGGCAAGACACTTTACCCACCTGCTCCCAGTGCCACCCACACTGGTTTAAATGTAACTTAGATATTGGGTGTCACTATGTAAAGCGCTTTGAGTCACTTGAGAAAAGCGCTATATAAATATAATTCACTTCACTTCACTTCATGTTAGAAGGATAAAGCCATTGTTTACAAATTTGGTAAATAACCAAAAAAGGTATATTTTGTTGTTTTCTTACTGTACCGAAAATGAACCGAACCGTGACCTCTAAACCGAGGTACGTACCAAACCGTAATTTTTGTGTACTGTTGCACCCCTACTAAATAGCTCTTAGTCTTCTTCCCTTTATGCGATTTCAAATTACCGGTATTAAAATCAGCCTCCTCCATTTTGAAAATGATGACAGGGGAAGTGTCACTCGTGACATCACGAGTTTGACCAGGCGGTAATACTAAGCATGCGCTAATTTTTTGGGGGAGCGAGTTTGACCCGGCAGTAATTCAAGGCAGGCGCATACTATATGCCCTGCGGCAATTCAAGGAAATACGGTATGCTGGTACCTGAAACAACAGGTGTAAAGTGCTCGAGGCCGCTGACCTACTTATCTCCATTGCAGCGGTGGTTTGCGTTGTGCATCGTTGCTTCCTGTGCGTGGGGTTATTTTCGGAGCAACTGAAAAGCAGAGACGTGGAAATTCACAACTCTAAGCTGAAGAAGTAGAATAAATCAACACGCAAAATGTTTACATCTCAAGATCGTATCAAATTATACCCAAAGCTAAGTTTTAATTTCTTTACTTATAATTTAAGACTATTGTATACATTTTTTCTGTATAATCCTGAAATATGAAGTCAGTCTACGCATCCTATCATGATTTATAAGCTTCCATAAAATCTTTTTGTAAGGCTGCCTGCGCTGCCTCAGACAAACAAAACCATTGTAACATTTCACCCGGAAAAAAGTCCTCTGCTATGGTCCGATAATGGTATACAAGTGCTAAATTATTCACTGTCAAACCCTGTTTGAAAATTCAACAAAATATGGAAGTTACAGCTATTGTTT
>NC_084629.1:1213651-1241151 GCF_033978795.1 Nerophis ophidion
CTGATACCACCATAACATTTGACAACCAAACATCTAATACCACCATAACATTTGACAACCAAACATCTAATACCACCATTACATTTGACAACCAAACATCTGATACCACCATAACATTTGACAACCAAACATCTGATACCACCATAACATTTGACAACCAAACATCTAATACCACCATAACATTTGACAACCAAACATCTAATACCACCATAACATTTGACAACCAAACATCTAATGCCACCATAACATTTGACAACCAAACATCTGATACCACCATAACATTTGACAACCAAACATCTAATACCACCATAACATTTGACAACCAAACATCTAATACCACCATAACATTTGACAACCAAACATCTAATACCACCATTACATTTGACAACCAAACATCTGATACCACCATAACATTTGACAACCAAACATCTGATACCACCATAACATTTGACAACCAAACATCTGATACCACCATAACATTTGACAACCAAACATCTAATACCACCATTACATTTGACAACCAAACATCTGATACCACCATAACATTTGACAACCAAACATCTGATACCACCATAACATTTGACAACCAAACATCTAATACCACCATAACATTTGACAACCAAACATCTAATACCACCATAACATTTGACAACCAAACATCTAATGCCACCATAACATTTGACAACCAAACATCTGATACCACCATAACATTTGACAACCAAACATCTAATACCACCATAACATTTGACAACCAAACATCTAATACCACCATAACATTTGACAACCAAACATCTAATACCACCATTACATTTGACAACCAAACATCTGATACCACCATAACATTTGACAACCAAACATCTGATACCACCATAACATTTGACAACCAAACATCTAATACCACCATAACATTTGACAACCAAACATCTGATACCACCATAACATTTGACAACCAAACATCTAATACCACCATAACATTTGACAACCATACAATTCCACACCCACTTAACACCACTGTAACTTTTGACAAACAATTCCACACCCATTTAATAACACCACCATAACAGTTTGACAACCAAACAATTACACAAAGCTACTCGATAAAGAATCTGGATATTATCTTCAACACAACTCTTTCGTTTCAGTCACATTAGGAGTGTAAAACAGCCTTCTTTCACCTCCGTAATCTCGCTGAAATATGTCCCTATTTTGTCCACTAGAGACGCTGAGATCATTATTCATGCGTTATTTACATCTCTCTACATTACTGTTATCTATTTTTTTCAGGCCTCCTTTTGTCTAGCATTAAAATATTAGTTGGTACAAAATGCAGCTGCTATACTTTTAACAAGAAAGTTTGATCATATTACACCTATACTATAGTGTTGTTGCGGTGCATGGTGTAAGAATGATAACGTGGATGAACAAATGAATGACAAAATAAGTAAGATTGTGTGACAGAACAGCGGGAAAAGAAGACTGCAGAGAGACGATGATGCTAGCTGCCAGCGTGTTTATTGACAACTCAGTATGTGAGTGCAGTGTGTGATTACCTTAAAGAGATGGAGTGTGACTATGTGTAAGTATTATCTGAGCGTGGTCACCAGAGGGTGTTGAGTGTGCGTGTTGAGATAGAGGTGGAAGTCCAAAAGAAGAAAAAGGCTTGGACGTCAGAGGGCAGGAGCGAGGTCTTGGTCCAGGGAGGCAAGAGGGAATCCAAAGTGGGTCCAGGTAGACGACGAGGAAGCTGGAGGACGACACAACACGAAAGACCGTCAACTCGACAGGAAGGGAACACAGGGAGCGAGAAGGCTGGAGATGTGTTGGCTTACTGTACTGGTAGGAGAAACTACGTTCTGGCACCGGATCTTAAGACGCGCTGGCTTATGAAGGCTGGTTGCTCATCACCGGCAGGTGTGTTGATTGCAGATCTCTTGCAGAGGCACACCCGCAGCGGAGAGGGAACACCTGTTGATGTGCTCCGCCATGCACTCAGTCCGCACAGCAGGAGGAGAAGCAGGAACGTGACCCATAACACATTGTGTAAGACTTGTGTACTGTTGTAGCGCTGCAGGGTGTAAGAATGAGAAATGAGTCACATGAATGAATACATGGATAACATTAGGTAAGAGTTTTGCATTGCATAGCGGAATAATCCAATTTTGACCTTATCGATATCAAAAACTGAGGAAACAAACACCATGAGGACACAAATTAAATACATATTGACTTTGTATTGTAGATAACCAGACCCCAAAATTGACCTTGTAGATATCAAAAACCATGACACAAATTAAATACATATTTACCATGTATTGTCAATGACAAGACCCCTAAAATTGACCTTGTAGATATCAAAAACCATGGTGACACAAATTAAATACATATTTACCATGTATTGTCGATGACAAGACCCCTAAAATTGACCTTGTAGATATCAAAAACCATGATGACACAAATTAAATACATATTTACCATGTATTGTCAATGACAAGACCCCTAAAATTGACCTTGTAGATATCAAAAACCATGGTGACACAAATTAAATACATATTTACCATGTATTGTCGATGACAAGACCCCTAAAATTGACCTTGTAGATATCAAAAACCATGATGACACAAATTAAATACATATTTACCACGTATTGTCAATGACAAGACCCCTAAAATTGACCTTGTAGATATCAAAAACCATGACAAATTAAATACATATTTACCATGTATTGTCGATAAGACCCCTAAAATTGACCTTGTAGATATCAAAAACCATGATGACACAAATACATATTTACCATGTATTTTCGATGACAAGACCCCTAAAATTGACCTTGTAGATATCAAAAACCATGGTGACACAAATTAAATACATATTTACCATGTATTGTCGATGACGAGACCCCTAAAATTGACCTTGTAGATAAAAACCATGACACAAATTAAATACATATTTACCATGTATTGTCAATGACAAGACCCCTAAAATTGACCTTGTAGGTATCAAAAACCATGAGGACACAAATACATATTTACCAGGTATTGTCGATGACGAAACCCTTAAAATTGACCTTGTAGATATCAAAAACCATGACACAAATTAAATACATATTTACCATACATTGTTGATGACAAGACCCTTAAAATTGACCTTGTAGATATCAAAAACCATGATGGCACAAATTAAATACATATTTACCATGTATTGTGAATGACAAGACCCTTAAAATTGACCTTGTATCAAAAACCATGACACAAATTAAATACATATTTACCATGTATTGTCGATGACGAGACCCATAAAATTGACCTTGTAGATATCAAAAATCATAATGACACACAATACATATTTACCATGTATTGTCGATGACAAGACTCCTAAAATTGACCTTGTAGATAACAAAAACCATGACACAAAATACATACTGACCTTGTATTGTAGATAACAAAAACCATTAACAAAAACAATGAAGACACAAATTACATACCAACCTGTATTGTAGATAACCAAACCCCCCAAAATTTCCCCTGTAGTTATTAAAAACCAGGACACAAATATACATATTTACCTTGTATTGTAGAAGACCAGAGTCCTTAAAATTGACCTTCTAGATAACAAAAACCATGACAAAAAGGAAATACATATTGACCTTGTATTGTAGATGATCAAACCCCCAAAATTAAATTGACCTTGAAGATTAAAAACAAATTAAAATACATATTGACCTTGTATTGTAGATGACCAGACCCGCAAAAGTGACCTTTAAGATAAAAAAAAGGACACTATTTAAATACAAATCGAACTTTGATTGTAGATGATCAGACCCCCAAAATTGACCTTGTAGTTAATAGAAACCATGACGACACAAAATACATAGACGTAGATATCAAAAACATGAGGAAACAAAAACAAATTAAATACATACTGACCTTTTATTGTATATGACCAAAACCCCCCAAATTGACCTTGTAGACAAAATCAATGGACACTAATACAAATTTACCTTGTATTGTAGACGACCTGACTTCTTAAAATTGACCTAATAACAAAAACCATGACAAATAAAATACATATTAACCTTGTATTGGAGATATCAAAAACCATGAGGAAACAAAAAAAAAAAAAAAGGCCCAAAATACATACCGACCTTGTAGTAACAAAAACCATGAGGACAAATAAAATACAAATTTTTACCTTGTATTGTAGATGACCTGACTTTTTAAACTTGATCTAATAGATAAAAACCATGACAAATGAAATACATATTAACCTTGGATTGTAGATATCAAAAACCATGAGGAAACAAAAAAAAAGGCCCAAAATACATACCAACTTTGTAGTAACAAAAACCATGAGAACAAAAAATACAAATTTACCTTGTATTGTAGATGATCAGACTCTTTAAAATTGACCTTGTAGATAACAAAAAACATGACAAATTACATATTGACCTTGTATTGCAGATGACCAAACCCCACAAAATTGACCTTGAAGTTAAAAACCATGACAAAAAAAACAAAACATATTGACCTTGTATTATAGATGACCAGACACCCCCCAAAATTGACGTTAATAGAAACCATGACACATAAAATATACATTGACCTTGTATTGTAGATATCAAAAACCATGAGGAAACAAAAACAATGACACAATATACAGACTGACCGTGTAGTTAAAATACAAATTTACCTTGTATTGTTGATGATGAGACTCCTTAAAATTGACCTTGTAGATAACAAAAACCTTGACAAATGAAATACATATTGACCTTGTATTGTAGATATCACAAACCATGAGGAAACAAAAACAGTGACACAGGTTAAATACATACTGACCCTGTATTGTAGATGACTAGACCCCACAAATTCACTTTGAAGATAAAAACCATTACAAAAAAAATAAATTTACCTTGTATTGTAGATATCAAAAACCACGAGGAAACAAAAACAATGACACAAAACCCCCCACAAATTGACCATTGTAGTTAAAAACTTTGGTCATCTACAATACGAGGTAAATATGTATTTAATTCGTCAAAGTTTTTGTTGACTACAAGGTTAATTTGTGGGGGGTTTTGAGTCATTGTTTTTGATATCTACAATACAAGGTCAATATGTATTTTATTTGTGTCCTCATGGTTTTTGTTAACTACAAGGTCAATTTTGGGGGGGAAGGGGAGTCTGGTCATCTACAATACAAGGTAAATACGTATTTTATTCGTCAGACTCCCCTTCCCCCCCAAAATTGACCTTGTAGTTAACAAAAACCATGAGGACACAAAATACATATCGACCTTGTATTGTAGATATCAAAAACCACGAGGAAACAAAAACAGTGACACAAGTTAAATACATACTGACCTTGTAGTTAAAAACCATGACAAAATACAAATTTACCTTGCACTGTAGATGAACAGACTCCTTAAAATTGACCTTGTAGATAACAAAAACCATGACAAATGAAATACATTTTGACGTTGTATTGTAGATGACTAGACCCCCAAAATTGACCTTGAAGATAAAAAAAAAAGATTAAAAAAAAAGATTAAAAAAAAAGAAAATATACATAGACTTTGTATTGTAGACCAGACTCCACAAAATTGACCTTGAAGAAACAAAAAAAGTTTAGTTATTTTCAATTATTGCACCCACACAAGGAACCATTACATCAGCCTGGGGTGCAGCCTGAGTGGAGAAACAAAAAAAAAACAGGGACACAAAGGAATTTAGAACAAACATTTAAGACACATGAACACAAATCAAGTCATTTGCGGCAAAGAGGTGAGTTTTAAGCTGTGCTCTAAAAGTGTCCAGAGTGGTGGCGGACTTGACTTTCAGGGGGAGCTTATTCCATAGGCCAGGTACCATCATTGAAAATGCACAGTCTCTCTTTGTCACTAGGTTTGACTGTGGGACCTTCAAGGTCATCTGGTTGTCAGATCTGAGGCAACGACCAAGCCTGGAGCTGATAGGTTGGTCCAGGAGATGTTTGATGTAAGCTGGGGTAAGACCACGGAGCGCTTTGAAGACATACGCAAGGATCTTAAATTTAACTCTGTGCTTCACCAGGATTCAGTGAAGGGAGGAGAGGATGGGAGAAATGTGTTCCCTCATTTTTGTGCCTGTCACCAGCATTTTGTACCAACTGCATGCTATATATGGTCTTGTCAGTGACCCCAGCATAGAGGGCATTCCATTAGTCCAGTCTGCAGAAGATGAGCATGAACACGACCCTCTAAGTCACTGGGGGAGAGGACATACTTGATCTTGGCTATTGTGCACAGTTGGGGGGTTGGAGTTCCCGAACAGAAGAATTTCACTCTGTCATTGAGCTGCAGGACATTTTGACATCCACTCTTTTATGTCCTGCAAGCAGTCCTTCAAATGGTCCAGTCCAGAGGGATCGTCTGTCTTGAGTGGAAGATAGATTTAGTATCATCAGTGTAGAAATGAAAGGAAATTTTAAGGCGATGAATGACTTGGCTGAGGGAGAGCATGTAGATGTCATTGTCACCGACGTCCCACTGGGTCATTATTGTCACCAATGTCCCACTGGGTGTGAGTTTTCCTACCGAGGATGTCGTGGTGGTTTGTGCAGCCCTTTGAGACACTAGTGATTTAGGGCTATATAAGTAAACATTGATTGATTGATTGATAGATGGAGAACAGGATGGAACCCAGTATTGAGCCCTAGGGACCCCACAGGTGAAGGTGGCACAGCGGGAGGAATGTTTGGCTCTGTTCACAGAGAAGGTTCCGTTGTTGATGGAGGACGTAAACCAGCACAGGGCTATGTTAGTGATGTCGACCTCTTATTTCCCCAGATACACAATACATCCAACATTGGCCGGCCACACACACACACACACACACACACACACACACACACACACACACACACAAGCAGCAACTATCACCCCCCCGCCTCGGGTGAAGGTAATGTAACTATTGTAAACAAGACTTTCAAACCAAGGATGGCACAACATTTATTTAAACCCCAAAATGTCAAAAGGTGAACAACAACAAGAAAGTCAGCACCAACATCTCTGCAGATGTTTGGTGATGCATGGAGAGCTAAGAACCTTTTGTAAATACATCTTACATAAAGCATCACAAGTGCAAAAATATTCACAGCGTACTTTTCAGCTTGGAGATCACAACTTTGAAATGTCCCAACACCCAGCTTTTGACAACCATAGTAGGGCCAAATCAGTGAGGGCAGGTGTGTTCACCTGTAGCAAACACTCAGCCCCACCTTCATTCATCCATCCATTTCCTACTACTTATTTCCTTTGGGGTCACGGATACCTATCTCAGCTACAATCAGGCCGGAAGGCGGTGTACACCCTGGACAAGTCACCACCTCATCACAGGACCAACTTAACATCACAAAATGAAAATGCTACGCCCACCCTTCTTTCTTTCTTTCTTTCTCTAACCCTAACCCTACTTTGGTCATGTGCATTACGTTTTCATAACATGGTCACTACTGCCTACTTTGTCTTGTTATATTCTTATTTTACTGTCATATATATATATATATTTTTTTTTTTTTCCCCCCCATTGTTGCTTTTTATTTTTTATTCTTATTTTAATATTTCTCTATTGTGTTTCCATTTAAACCCCCATTATTTACTTTTATTTAAATTGATCTCAACTCTGTACACTGCTGCTGGAATTTTAATTTTCCTGAAGGAATCAATAAAGTACTATCTATCTATGTTGACATTCACAAGATGCCTTCATGAAATTTATCTTTATCTCAGGACAAAAATAAACACTCCAAAACATATACATATGGAGCCTATGTATTGTTAATGCTCATTGACATGCACCACACATATGTATTATAAATGCTCATTGACATGCTCCACATGTATGCATGTATGTATTGTTAATGCTCATTGACAGACTCCACATGCATGTATGTGTTGTTAATGCTTATTGACATGCTTGACATGACATACAAACATGTCAAGCCTGTCAATGAGCATCAACAATACATGTCAAGCATGTAAATGAGCATAAACAATACACACATTCATACATGCCGGGGCCTGTAAATGACCATAAACAATACATACATGCCGGGGCCTGTAAATGACCATGAATAATACATACATGCCGCGCCTGTAAATGAACATGAGTAATACATACATGCCGGGCCTGTATACGAGCATAAATACATACATGTCAGGCCTGTAAAAGAGCATAAAACGCAACATACATAAACATTGGCGTCGCACACGACCAACGCCAAACCAATTAGTCCGCCCTGAGATGGGTAGGTTTTGAGTTCAAACCCCGCCTGAGTCATACCAAAGACTATAAAAATGGGAGCCATTACTCCCCTGCTTGGCACTCAGAATCAAGGCTTGTAATTGGGGGTTTAATCACCCAAATTTATTCCCGAGCTCAGCCACCACTGCTGCTCACTGCTCCCCTCACCTCCCAGGAAGTGATCCAGGGTGAGGAGTCAAATGCAGATAATTTTGCCACACCTAGTGTGTGACAATTATTGGTACTTGAACATTGGCCTCAGACTACCAACGCCAAACCAACATTAGCCTTGTCGACGACCGTCAGGAACAAGAGTGAAGCGTCTTGCTCAGGACACAACGTACATGACGAGGTCAATAGAAGGTGGGAATTGAACCAGGAATTAAAACTAGGGGAGACAGGACCTTCTCTGTGGTCGGCCCTAAGCTGTGGAACACTGTGCCCCTCCATACTCAAACTGCTCCCGATGTGGAGTGTTTTAAGTCTCGTCTTAAGACCCATTTTTATTCTTTGGCTTTTAACACTACGTGAGTTGTGTGGTCAAAAAATATAATCCTTTAAGTTTACAATTCAGAAAGTTTTATGAAGCATAATTGTAAGCACACTACCACAAAACACAAATTGCTAGCCTCCGATGTTATGAACATTTTTTACAGTTGCATTGTATTGAAAATGAGGACATAGCAAAACATTTATTCCTTTAGTGGGAAAATATATACATAGAATAGAATGTACTTTATTGATCCTTGGGGGATATTCAACACCACAGTTCGCTCATAAACTATGATGATAATAATATTATATATATATATATATATATATCATTGTGAGCGAACTGTGGTGTTGAATTTCCCCCAAGGATCAATAAAGTACATTCTATTCTATGTATATATTTATTATTATTCATTTTTATTTAGTCATTGGTGGAGCTTAAGATAGTATTTGAATGTTTTTAATATTGTTGTGCCGCACTTTGGAAACATTTTGTTTAAATGTGCTATATACGGTAAATAAAGTGGATTGGAGGAATCCACAGGTTGCTGGCACGGTCACTCTACCAACCACGCAGTCCACAAAATAAACCAAAAAAACATTGACTTTGTATAGGACATATACTAATAAATAGGGCTGCGAATCTTTGGGTGTCCCACGATTCGATATCGATTCTTAGGGTCGCAATTCGATTCTCAATTCACAACAATATTTTTCCAATTGAAAAGGATTGTGTATTCATTCAATACATAGATTTCAGCAGGATCTACCCCAGTCTGCTGACATGCTAGCAGAGTAGTAGATTTTTAAAAAAAGCTTTTATAATAATTGTAAAGGACAATGTTTTATCAACTGATTGCAATAATGTAAATTTGTTTGAACTGTTAAAACGTACCAAAAATATGACTTATTTTATCTTTGTGAAAACATTGGACACAGTGTGTTGTCCAGCTTATGAGATGCCATGCAAGTGTAAGCCACTGTGACACTATTGTTCTTTTTTATTATTTTTATAAATGTCTAATGATAATGTCAATGAGGGATTTTTAATCACTGCTTTGCTGAAATCATAATATTGATACTGTTAATCATTTTTGTTTCACTACTTTTGGTTTGTTCTGTGTGGTGTTTGTGTCTCCTCTCAATTGTTCTGTTTATTGCAGTTCTGAGTGTTGCTGGCTCAGCTTTGCTTTTGGAATTGGATTGCATTGTTATGGTATTGCTGTGTAGTGCTTTGTTGGGTTAATTAATTTAAAAAATATGTTTTTTTCTTTTTTTAGTCGATTTTTCTTAAAATGAGAATTGATTCTAAATTGCACAATATGAAAATCGTGATTCTAATTCAAATTGATTTTTTTTCCACACCCCTACTAATAAATATCGAAATCTATAAAGCCCACACACACACACACACACACACACACACACACCAAAAAGCAGCAACTATCACACCCCGCCTTGGGTGAAGGTCATGTAAGCATTGTAAACTGGACTTTCAAACCAAGGACGGCAAAACATGCAGTTTAACACTAACATTTATTTAAACCCCAAAATGTCAAAAGGTGAACAAGAAGAAGAAGAAGAAAGCCAGCACCAACATCTCTGCAGATGTTTGGTGATGCATGGTTTGCTGACAACTTTATGTAAATACACCTTAAACAAAGCATCACAAGTGTAAAAGTATTCACAGCGTACTTTTGAGCTTGGAGATCCCAACTTTGAAATGTCCTTCTAAACACCCAGCTTTTGACAACCATAGTTGGACCAAATCAGTGAGGGCAGGTGTGTTCACCTGTAGCAAACACTAATCAGTGAGGGCAGGTGTGTTCACCTGTAGCAAACACTAATCAGTGAGGGCAGGTGTGTTCACCTGTAGCAAACACTAATCAGTGAGGGCAGGCGTGTTCACCTGTAGCAAACACTAATCAGTGAGGGCAGGCGTGTTCACCTGTAGCAAACACTAATCAGTGAGGGCAGGTGTTCACCTGTAGCAAACACTCAGCCACACCTTGACTCTCTTAGCCAGCAGTTGAGAGCCATGGTGACTGACAGCTTGTCAGCAACTAAATGTGTCTTGTTTCTACATGTTGTGTTCCTAACATGTGCATGTTTGTCACTAAATGTGTGTTTCTACATGTTGTGTTCCTAACACATGTGCATGTTTGTCACTAAATGTGTGTTTCTACATGTTGTGTTCCTAACATGTGCATGTTTGTCACTAAATGTGTGTTTCTACATGTTGTGTTCCTAACATGTGCATGTTTGTCACTAAATGTGTGTTTCTACATGTTGTGTTCCTAACACATG
This sequence comes from Nerophis ophidion, assembly GCF_033978795.1. NCBI lineage: Eukaryota > Metazoa > Chordata > Actinopteri > Syngnathiformes > Syngnathidae > Nerophis > Nerophis ophidion. Next base: position 1,224,727 of record NC_084629.1, read on the forward strand.
TGCATGTTTGTCACTAAATGTGTGTTTCTACATGTTGTGTTCCTAACACATGTGCATGTTTGTCACTAAATGTGTGTTTCTACATGTTGTGTTCCTAACATGTGCATGTTTGTCACTAAATGTGTGTTTCTACATGTTGTGTTCCTAACACATGTGCATGTTTGTCACTAAATGTGTGTTTCTACATGTTGTGTTCCTAACACATGTGCATGTTTGTCACTAAATGTGTGTTTCTACATGTTGTGTTCCTAACATGTGCATGTTTGTCACTAAATGTGTGTTTCTACATGTTGTGTTCCTAACACATGTGCATGTTTGTCACTAAATGTGTGTTTCTACATGTTGTGTTCCTAACACATGTGCATGTTTGTCACTAAATGTGTGTTTCTACATGTTGTGTTCCTAACACATGTGCATGTTTGTCACTAAATGTGTGTTTCTACATGTTGTGTTCCTAACACATGTGCATGTTTGTCACTAAATGTGTGTTTCTACATGTTGTGTTCCTAACATGTGCATGTTTGTCACTAAATGTGTGTTTCTACATGTTGTGTTCCTAACACATGTGCATGTTTGTCACTAAATGTGTGTTTCTACATGTTGTGTTCCTAACACATGTGCACGTGCAGTGCGAATCAAACAATTTTCAAGCAGCAATAAAGCACACAGTAGAAGCATCAAGACAAACAATAGAACGCCAGTGTAAAAGAGCAAACTGTCACAGCAACACAAACACAACTTTAAATCAGCAATAAAGCACACGGCAGAAGCATCAAGACAAACAATAGAACGCCAGTGTAAAAGAGCAAAGTATTACTCACTGCGAATAAAACCCGTCCGATCCACATCCGTCAAAAAAGAATAATGATGAAGCAGTGAAGGAGGGACTCAGGTGGAACTAAATACAACTAATTAAACGAGGAACAGGTGTGCAGACACGGAGCAGAGAGTAAAGGTGCCACAAAAGACAGAGAGCAAACAGGAAACAGTAAGAAAATAAGAGCAGCAGGACAGGAAGTGATTTGAAAGACAGGAAAAGCAAACATGATCAAAGTGTCAGTAGCACTTCTGACACATCTATATATATATTAGACCAGGGTCTCAGACACGTGAGATCTTATTTTGCGGCTCCCACGCTAATATGAAAGTTGAATGTTAGTGAGAGTTTGATATGAATGGTGCTTGACAGCGTTGTGGGCGGAGCTGAAGGAATCCACCAATCACGGTGTGCTATATGGCTCTCCAACAGTGACGTCACTTGTGTGACGCAGGCAGAGAAAGGTTTAAAAAAAAGTTGAAAACGATGATGCTGTGTTCCAAATTTAAGTTATTTAATGAATCTGAATGAGCCTATGGCTTTGTACTTTGTTTATTATGTATTCATTTCTTTGTATTCTATTTTTGTTATTTTGAATTTACAACCCCCTGGCGCTGTTTTGTACTGTTTTTATAATGTTTTGTAATGTTTTATATTGTTGTTGGACTTACTGTTTGTAATTGTGGAAATTTTATAAATAAAAAGAAAAAAGGTTTGAAATAAAGTTGAAAACGATGACACTGTGTTCCAGATTTAAGTTATTTAATGAATCTGAATGAGCCTATGGCTTAATTAATTTGCACTTGGTTATTATATATATATATTTTTTTGTATTCTATTTTTGTTACTTTGAATTTACAACCTCCTGGCGCTGTTTGGACTGTTTTTATATTTTTTTGTAATGTTTTGTACTGTTTTTGGACTATTTTGATTATTGTTTCTCATCTGTTTGTTATTGTTGAAATTTGTAAATAAACATTTTAAAAAAAAAGTTTGAAATAAAGTGGTCCTCGTGTAAAACTAGAGCCTGCGTCTTTGTTATTGTAAGCGAGAGTTTATATATGTCGCCTATACTGTATAAAAGTACAAAATAAGAAAGAGGGAGGCTGCAGTTTTACACTTTATTTAGGACCACTTTATTTACTTTCTTTCAAAAACCTCCGCTCCACTCAACCTGTCACCACTTCCGCTCCTCGGGCCTTCAAAATAAGACTCCAAGGCATATACTGTAGAAGAGCTTATAACAGGAACTTAACATCACAAAGAGGCAAGCCCATAAAAATAGGTTACATACCTCCCCTCCTACAAAAAGAAACGTCCTCGTTTCAACACAAATACCAGGATAAGTGCAAAAACAATACAGGCAGTTAAAACAAAAACAAAAACATATTAACCCTAACCCCCCCAAATATACAGAGCCTCACAACACACAAAACAACAACAAAAAAATGTAACCGATGGTTTATGTATGTCGCCTATACTGAATAAAACCACAAAATAATGCAACCTATTTTATGGGCTTGCCCCTTTGTGATGTTAAGTACCTGTTATAAGCTGTAATACAATATTTGCCTCGCGCTCTTATTTTGAAGTCACTGAGAGCGGAAGTGGTGAGAGGTTGAGTGGAGCGGAGGTTTTTGAAAGAAAGTAAATAAAGTGGTCCTCGTGTAAAACTGGAACCTCCCTCGGTGTTTGTTATTTTGTACTTTTATACAGTATAGGCGACATATATAAACATCTCCGCTGCACTCATCGTGTCACCACTTCCGCTCTTAGGGCCTTCAAAGTAAGAGCTCAAGGCATATAATGTATAACAGCTTTGACCAGGAACTTCATTCATCCATCCATTTCCTACCGCTTATTCCCTTTGGGGTCGCGGGGGGCGCTGGTGCCTATTTCAGCTACAATCGGGCGGAAGGCGGGATACACCCTGGACAAGTGGCCATCTCATCACAGGGCCAACTTAACATCAGAAAATGAAAGAGGCTCCGCCCCCTTCCTTCTTTCTTTGTGGCCACGCCCACTTTGGTCATGTTGACATTGATAAGGTGTCTTCATGAAGTTGATCTTCATCTCAGGACAAAAGTAAAGACTTCAAGTACTGCATCATCTCTTCCTTTACTAGTACTTGACAAAGTCACTTGGAAGTAGGAGTACATCAAAGTACAACACAAGTACCTTGCTGAAAATAACACTCATTATTAAATTGCAGTACATTCACCTATTTGTTACCTAATGTTAACGTACAACATGTAAATTAAACATACATTTAGTAATAACATTCTCTTTTCATTTCATAATATCAACATTTATTCACATTCAGATATTTAATGGTCACACATTCTGTTACTTATTACTTTTATTATTTATTCTCTGAAATGAAGCATTCATTCATGTATTATTCTCAACATGCATGTATAAGTATTCCTTTGTTTTTATTGTACACAAACATGTATTTAATATTCATACACTGAACATGTATTTAATATTCATACACTGAGCATGTATTTAATAATACTATACTAGACATTATCAAATTTAATAATCCTATACTAGACATGGGCTTCACGGTGGAAGAGGGGTTAGTGTGTCTGCCTCACAATACGAAGGTCCTGCAGTCCTGGGTTCAATCCCAGGCTCGGGATATTTCTGTGTGGAGTTTGCATGTTCTCCCCGTGAATGTGTGGGTTCCCTCCGGGTACTCCGGCTTCCTCCCACCTCCAAAGATAGGCACCTGGAGATAAGCCCCTCCCACCTCCAAAGACATCCTCCTGGGGATAGGCCCCTCCCACCTCCAAAGACATGCACCTGGAGATAGGCCCCTCCCACCTCCAAAGACATGCACCTGGGGATAGGCCCCTTCCACCTCCAAAGACATGCACCTGGGGATAGGCCCCTCCCACCTCCAAAGACATGCACCTGGGGATAGGCCCCTCCCACCTCCAAAGACATGCACCTGGGGATAGGCCCCTCCCACCTCCAAAGACATGCACCTGGGGGTAGGCCCCTCCCACCTCCAAAGACATGCACCTGGGGATAGGCCCCTCCCACCTCCAAAGACATGCACCTGGGGATAGGCCCCTCCCACCTCCAAAGACATGTACCTGGGGATAGGCCCCTCCCACCTCCAAAGACATGCACCTGGGGATAGGTTGATTGGCAACACTAAATGGTCCCTAGTGTGTGAATGTTGTCTGTCTATCTGTGTTGGCCCTGCGATGAGGTTGAGACTTGTCCAGTGTGTACCCCACCTTCCGCCCGATCGTAGCTGAGATAGGCGCCAGCGCCCCCCACGACCCCAAAAGGGAATAAGCGGTAGGAAATGGATGGATGTACTAAACATATATTTAATTATATACTAATCTTATATTTAATATTCATACACTAAACATGTATTTAATATTTATACACTAAACATATATTTAATATTCATACACTGCACATGTATTTAATCATATACTAAAAACATATTTAATATTCATATACTAATCATATTTTTTAATATTCATAGAGTAAATATGTATTTATTATTTTCTAAATAAGGCGCTCTCGGAAATAATGTCATTGTGTGCAGTTGCGGCAGAAGTCCACTGGAGGGCGCACACTCCCTCTTCATAAATCTGGTCATTCATACACTAAACATGTATTTAATAATCATACACTAAACATATATTTAATTTATATGCCAAAAATGTATTTAATATTAATACACTAAACGTGTATTTGAAATTCATACACTAAACATAGTTTTTAATATTTATACACTAAACATTTTTTTACTATTTGTACACCAAACATATATTTAATAATAATACACTAAACTTTTATTTAATATTCATACTCTAAACATGTATTAAATAATAATACATTGAACATGTATTTAATATTCAAACAGTAAACATGTATTTAATATTAATACACTTAACATGTATTTAGTAATCATACACGAAACATGTATTTAAAATTCATACACTAAACAAGTATTTAATATTTATACACTAAACATGTCTTTCATTTTAATACACTAAACATTTATTTGATATTTATACACCAAACGTATTTAACATTAATACACAAAAAATGTATTTAATATTCATACACTAAACATGTATTTAATATTCATACACTAAACATGTATTTAATAAGCATATACTAAACATATATTTAATGTTTGTATAGTAATCATATATTTAACATTCATACAGTAAACATGTATTTAATATTTTCTAAATAAGGCGCACTCGGAAATAATTTATTTATTTGTGTGCAGTTGCGGCAGAAGTCCACTGGAGGGCGCACATTCCTCTTCATAAGTCCGGTCATTCATACACTAAACAGGAATTTGATATTCATCCACCAAACATGTATTAAATAATTATAAAATAAATATATATTTAATATATACGCCAAACATATATTTAATATTTATAGACCAAACATGTATTTAATATTTATACACTAAACATGTATTTAATATTCATACACTAAACATGTATTTAATATTCATACACTAAAAATTTATTTAATAATCATATACTAAACATATATTTAATGTTTGTAAAGTAATCATATATTTAACATTCATACACTAAACATGTATTTAATATTCATACACTAAACATGTATTTAATAATCATATGCTAAACATATATTTAATGTTTGTATAGTAATAATATATTTAACATTCATACAGTAAACATGTATTTAATATTTTCTAAATAAGGCGCACTCGGAAATAATTTATTTATTTGTGTGCAGTTGCGGCAGAAGTCCACTGGAGGGCGCACATTCCCTCTTCATAAATCTGGTCATTCATACACTAAACAGGAATTTGATATTCATCCACCAAACATGTATTAAATAATTATAAACTAAATATATATTTAATTTATACGCCAAACATATATTTAATATTTATAGACCAAACATGTATTTAATATTTGGAGTTTGCATGTTCTCCCCGTGAATGTGTGGGTTCCCTCCGGGTACTCCGGCTTCCTCCCACTTCCAAAGACATGCACCTGGGGATAGGCCCCTCCCACTTCCAAAGACATGCACCTGGGGATAAGTTGATTGGCAACACTAAATGGTCCCTAGTGTGTGAATGTGAGTGTGAATGTTGTCTGTCTATCTGTGTTGGCCCTGCGATGAGGTGGCGACTTGTCCAGGGTGTAACCCGCCTTCCGCCCGATTGTAGCTGAGATAGGCGCCAGCGCCCCCCGCGACCCTGGAAGGGAATAAGCGGTAGGAAAATGGATGGATGGATAAACATGTATTTAATATTTATACACTAAACATGTATTTAATATTCATACACTAAAAATGTATTTAATATTTATACATTAAACATGTAATTAATATTAATACACTAAACATGTATTTAATATTCATACACTAAACATATATTTAATATTTGTGAAGTGTGAAGTGAATTATATTTATAGAGCGCTTTTCTCTAGTGACTCGAAGCGCTTTACATAGTGAAACCCAATATCTAAGTTACATTTAAACCAGTGTGGGTGGCACTGGGAGCAGGTGGGTAAAGTGTCTTGCCCAAGGACACAACGGCAGTGACTAGGATGGCAGAAGCGGGAATCGAACCTGCAACCCTCAAGTTGCTGGCACGGCTGCTCTACCAACCGAGCTATACCGCCCCAGTGTATAATATTTATACACTAAACATGTATTTAATATTTATGCACTAAACATGTATTTAATATTTATACACTAAAGATGTAGTTATTTATACACTAAACATGTATTTAATATTCATACACTAAACCTGAATATATTATTCATACATTAAACATGTATTTATTATTCAAACACTAAACATGTATTTAATATTTATATACTGATCATATATTTAATATTCATTCTGTCATGTCTGTTAATCTGGGTTTATGTTTGAGGATGTTATGTTTTGTTTTGTTTTTGGACTCCGGTTTCCCGTTTTTGCACTTCCTGGTTTTGTTGGTTTCCATAGTTACTCATTAGTTTCCACCTGGTCTCCAAGTCACGCCCCTGCCCTCAGCCCCACACCTGTTTCTCATCATCATAGTCACTATTTAAGTCATTTGTTTTCTGTTCATCGGCCTGGGAACTTTGCTTGTGCCTTGCATGCTGCTTACTTGCCACACTACTTGCCACACTACTTGCTACTTGCTACTTGCTACTTGCTACTTGCTACTTGCTACTTGCTACTTGCTACTTGCTACTTGCTACATGCTACATGCTACCTTCATGCCCCCTATCACCTGCCACGCACCTTGCTTTCATGCCCCTTTGTTTGGTCACAGTAAGTGTTTTGTTTTTGTTGATCATAACCATGCCATCGCGTTGTTTTAGTTTATAGTTCATTATTATTCATGCCATCGAGCAAGTGTTTTTGTTTCATGTTTGTATTTTGTAGCCTAGTATTCGTACCTCCTTGTGAGCGCCATTTGTTTTTGTTTTTTATTATAGTATATCATTAAATTAATCATGTACTCACATTCTCACCTGGCTCGTTCCAAATTCCATCTGCATCAAAGAAGCAAAATCAATCCAAGTCAAAGTCCTGACACATACAGTAAACATGTATTTATTATTCTCTAAATAAGGCACACTTGGAAATAATGAATATTCTTTGTGTGCAATTGCAGCAGAAGTCCACAGGAGGGCGCACGTTCCCTCTTCATAAGTCCGCCCCCCCTCCCCCACTTTCCTATTTTTTTAACATCAGTTATCAATCAATCAATGTTTACTTATATAGCCCTAAATCACTAGTGTCTCAAAGGGCTGCACAAACCATGTGTCTATCATTATATATATTGTATTGTTTTACAGCCCAGCCCTATGATCTTTTTTCAAATTACTGTGTTTTTTAATTGACTTCGATTTGATGTGTTTTGCAATATATATTGACATCGTTGACATCATGTCCACTAAAGACGCTGAGATCATTATCCATGCGTTTGTTACGTCTCGTCTCCATTACTGTAACCTATTATTTTGGGGTCTCCCCATGTCTAGCATTAAAAGATTACAGTTGGTACAAAATGCGGCTGCTAGACTTTTGACAAGAACAAGAAAGTTTGATCATATTACGCCTGTACTGTATATACCTTTATATACATATATACATACATATATACCTATACTGTATATACCTTTATATACATATATATACCTATACTGTATATACCTTTTATATACATATATACATACATATTTACCTATACTGTATATACTTTATATACATATATACATACATATATACCTATACTGTATATACCTTTATATACATATATACCTATACTGTATATACCTTTATATACATACATATATACCTATTCTGTATATACATTTATATACATATATACATACATATATATACCTATACTGTATATACATTTATATACATATATACCTATACTGTATATGCCTTTATATACATATATACATACATATATACCTATACTGTATATACCTTTATATACATATATACCTATACTGTATATACCTTTATATACATACATACATACATATATACCTATACTGTATATACCTTTATATACATATATACATACATATATACCTATACTGTATATACCTTTATATACATATATACATACATATATACCTATACTGGCTCACCTGCACTGGCTTCCTGTGCACTTAAGATGTGACTTTAAGGTTTTACTACTTACGTATAAAATACTACACGGTCTAGCTCCATCCTATCTTGCCGATTGTATTGTACCATATGTCCCGGCAAGAAATCTGCCTTCAAAAGGACTCCGGCTTATTAGTGATTCCCAAAGCCCAAAAAAAGTCTGCGGGCTATAGAGCGTTTTCCGTTCGGGCTCCAGTACTCTGGAATGCCCTCCCGGTAACAGTTTGAGATGCCACCTCAGTAGAAGCATTTAAGTCTCACCTTAAAACTCATTTGTATACTCTAACCTTTAAATATACTCCCTTTTTAGACCAGTTGATCTGCCGTTTCTTTTCTTTTTCTCCTATGTCCCACTCTCCCTTGTGGAGGGGGTCCGGTCCGATCCGGTGGCCATGTACTGCTTGCCTGTGTATCGGCTGGGGACATCTCTGCGCTGCTGATCCGCCTCCGCTTGGGATGGTTTCCTGCTGGCTCCGCTGTGAACGGGACTCTCGCTGCTGTGTTGGATCCGCTTTGGACTGGACTCTCGCGACTGTGTTGGATCCACTATGGATTGAACTTTCACAGTATCATGTTAGACCCGCTCGACATCCATTGCTCTCCTCCTCTCCAAGGTTCTCAGAGTCATCATTGTCACCGACGTCCCACTGGGTGTGAGTTTTCTTGCCCTTATGTGGGCCTACCGAGGATGTCGTAGTGGTTTGTGTTGTGGTTTGTGCAGCCCTTTGAGACACTAGTGATTTAGGGCTATATAAGTAAATGTAACCTATACGTGCTACAAAGCAATGCAATAAATATATATATGGGGTTTTATGAGCTAGGAACAGAAGACTAGTTTCAACTTGTAGAGAGAGAAAAAGCTTGAATTGTAGTTTGGTTGACGGCAGATATACACACACAATGATGGACAGCAGATATATACACACAATGATGGACAGCAGATATACACACACAATGATGGACAGCAGATATATACACACAATGATGGACAGCAGATATATACACACAATGATGGACTGCAGATATATACACACAATGATGGACAGCAGATATATACACACAATGATGGACAGCAGATATATACACACAATGATGGACAGCAGATATATACACACAATGATGGACAGCAGATATATACACACAATGATGGACAGCAGATATACACACACAATGATGGACAGCAGATATATACACACAATGATGGACAGCAGATATATACACACAATGATGGACAGCAGATATATACACACAATGATGGACAGCAGATATATACACACAATGATGGACAGCAGATATATACACACAATGATGGACAGCAGATATACACACACAATGATGGACAGCAGATATATACACACAATGATGGACAGCAGATATATACACACAATGATGGACAGCAGATATATACACACAATGATGGACAGCAGATATATACACACAATGATGGACAGCAGATATATACACACAATGATGGACAGCAGATATATACACACAATGATGGACAGCAGATATATACACACAATGATGGACAGCAGATATATACACACAATGATGGACAGCAGATATATACACACAATGATGGACAGCAGATATATACACACAATGATGGACAGCAGATATATACACACAATGATGGACAGCAGATATATACACACAATAATGGACAGCAGATATAAACACACAATGATGGACAGCAGATATACACACACAATGATGGACAGCAGATATATACACACAATGATGGACAGCAGATAAATACACACAATGATGGACAGCAGATATATACACACAATGATGGACAGCAGATATATACACACAATGATGGACAGCAGATATACACACACAATGATGGACAGCAGATATATACACACAATGATGGACAGCAGATATACACACACAATGATGGACAGCAGATATATACACACAATGATGGACAGCAGATATATAGACACAATGATGGACAGCAGATATATACACACAATGATGGACAGCAGATATATACACACAATGATGGACAGCAGATATATACACACAATGATGGACAGCAGATATATACACACACAATGATGGACAGCAGATATATACACACAATGATGGACAGCAGATATACACACACAATGATGGACAGCAGATATACACACACAATGATGGACAGCAGATATATACACACAATGATGGACAGCAGATATACACACACAATGATGGACAGCAGATATACACACACAATGATGGACAGCAGATATATACACACAATGATGGACAGCAGATATACACACACAATGATGGACAGCAGATATATACACACAATGACGGACAGCAGATATACACACACAATGACGGAAAGCAGATATACACACACAATGATGGACAGCAGATATATACACACAATGATGGACAGCAGATATATACACACAATGATGGACAGCAGATATATACACACAATGATGGACAGCAGATATATACACACAATGATGGACAGCAGATATATACACACAATGATGGACAGCAGATATACACACACAATGATGGACAGCAGATATATACACACAATGATGGACAGCAGATATATACACACAATGATGGACAGCAGATATATACACACAATGATGGACAGCAGATATATACACACAATGATGGACAGCAGTTATATACACACAATGATGGACAGCAGATATATACACACAATGATGGACAGCAGATATATACACACAATGATGGACAGCAGTTATATACACACAATGATGGACAGCAGATATATACACACAATGATGGACAGCAGATATATACACACAATGATGGACAGCAGATATATACACACAATGATGGACAGCAGATATATACACACAATGATGGACAGCAGATATATACACACAATGATGGACAGCAGATATATACACACAATGATGGACAGCAGATATATACACACAATGATGGACAGCAGATATATACACACAATGATGGACAGCAGATATATACACACAATGATGGACAGCAGATATATACACACAATGATGGACAGCAGATATATACACACAATGATGGACAGCAGATATATACACACAATGATGGACAGCAGATATATACACACAATGATGGACAGCAGATATATACACACAATGATGGACAGCAGATATACACACACAATGATGGACAGCAGATATATACACACAATGATGGACAGCAGATATATACACACAATGATGGACAGCAGATATATACACACAATGATGGACAGCAGATATATACACACAATGATGGACAGCAGATATACACACACACACACACACACACACACACACACACACACACACACACACACACACGCACACAATGAGTTGAATGGCCATTCAACATGAAAGCAATTTAAAGAGAAAAACACAAGTACTATATACATATATACAATTCCACACGTCGCCGTGACTATCCCACACGTGACACACGTCGCCGTGACTATCCCACTCGCTACACGTCGCCGTGACTATCCCACACGTGACACACGTCGCCGTGACTACCCCAGTCGCAACACACGTCGCCGTGACTATCCCACTCGCTACACGTCGCCGTGACTATCCCACACGTGACACACGTCGCCGTGACTATCCCACACGTGACACACGTCGCCGTGACTACCCCACACGTGACACACGTCGCCGTGACTATCCCACACGTGACACACGTCGCCGTGACTATCCCACTCGCTACACGTCGCCGTGACTATCCCACACGTGACACACGTCGCCGTGACTACCCCACTCGCAACACACGTCGCCGTGACTACCCCACTCGCAACACACGTCGCCGTGACTATCCCACACGTGACACATGTCGCCTTGACTATCCCACACATGACACACGTCGCCGTGACTATCCCACACGTGACACACGTCCCCGTGACTATCCCACACGTGACACACGTCGCCGTGACTATCCCACACGTGACACACGTCGCCGTGACTACTCCACTCGCAACACACGTCGCCGTGACTACCCCACTCGCAACACGTCGCCGTGACTATCCCACACGTGACACACGTCGCCGTGACTATCCCACACATGACACACGTCCCCGTGACTATCCCACACGTGACACACGTCCCCGTGACTATCCCACACGTGACACACGTCGCCGTGACTACCCCACACGTGACACACGTCGCCGTGACTATCCCACACGTGACACACGTCGCCGTGACTATCCCACACGTGACACACGTCGCCGTGACTATCCCACACGTGACACGTCGCCGTGACTATCCCACACGTGACACACGTCGCCGTGACTACCTCACTCGCAACACGTCGCCGTGACTATCCCACACGTGACACACGTCGCCGTGACTACCCCACTCGCAACACACGTCGCCGTGACTATCCCACTCGCAACACGTCGCCGTGACTATCCCACACGTGACACACGTCGCCGTGACTACCTCACTAGCAACACGTCGCCGTGACTATCCCACACGTGACACACGTCGCCGTGACTACCCCACTCGCAACACACGTCGCCGTGACTATCCCACTCGCAACACGTCGCCGTGACTATCCCACACGTGACACACATCGCCGTGACTATCCCACTCGCAACACGTCGCCGTGACTATCCCACACGTGACACACGTCGCCGTGACTATCCCACACGTGACACACATCGCCGTGACTATCCCACACATGACACACGTCGCCGTGACTACCCCACACGTGACACACTTCGCCGTGACTACCCCACACGTGACACACGTCGCCGTGACTATCCCACACGTGACACACGTCGCCGTGACTATCCCACACGTGACACACGTCGCCGTGACTATCCCACACGTGACACACGTCGCCGTGACTATCCCACACGTGACACACGTCGCCGTGACTATCCCACACGTGACACACGTCGCCGTGACTATCCCACACGTGACACACGTCGCCGTGACTATCCCACACGTGACACAAGTCGCCGTGACTATCCCACACGTGACACACGTCGCCGTGACTATCCCACACGTGACACACGTCGCCGTGACTATCCCACACGTGACGCACGTCGCCGTGACCATGCCACACGTGACACACGTCGCCCTGACTATCCCACACGTGACACACGTCGCCGTGACTATCCCACACATGACACACGTCGCCGTGACTATCCCACACGTGACACACGTCGCCGTGACTATCCCACACATGACACACGTCGCCCTGACTATCCCACACGTGACACACGTCGCCGTGACTATCCCACACATGACACACATCGCCGTGACTATCCCACTCGCAACACGTCGCCGTGACTATCCCACACGTGACACACGTCGCCGTGACTATCCCACACGTGACACACATCGCCGTGACTATCCCACACATGACACACGTCGCCGTGACTACCCCACACGTGACACACGTCGCCGTGACTACCCCACACGTGACACACGTCGCCGTGACTATCCCACACGTGACACACGTCGCCGTGACTATCCCACACGTGACACACGTCGCCGTGACTATCCCACACGTGACACACGTCGCCGTGACTATCCCACATGTGACACACGTCGCCGTGACTATCCCACACATGACACACGTCGCCGTGACTATCCCACACGTGACACACGTCGCCGTGACTATCCCACACGTGACACACGTCGCCAGGGCGACGTCTCACGTGACAGGAGTGATAGCGGCCGGCGTGTCAGACCTTACGGTGCCCCACGGTGGCGAAATCCCTGCAGTACACACCAAAATCAAAATAATAAAAACAATTTTTTCAGAGGCTCTAAACCTCAATATTTTCATCAGCCCCCAAAAAACAGGGTACATTTCCGACCCGCCTACCATGAGCCTCCCAATCCCAGGAGGACGTACAGGGCTGACAAACCTGGATTTAGACGGGGTCAACGCCCCAACATTACCCGGAATGTCAACACAAACCGCCTCAACATTACCCGGAATGTCAACACAAACCGCCTCAACATTACCAGGAATGTCAACACAAACCGCCCCAACATTACCCGGAATGTCAACACAAACCGCCTCAACATTACCAGGAATGTCAACACAAACCGCCCCAACATTACCCGGAATGTCAACACAAACCGCCTCAACATTACCAGGAATGTCAACACAAACCGCTCCTCCATGGAAATTCCTCCTGAAAATCAGGATGTTGATTTTAGCCTTAAAGCTAAAATTATTTACAACATTATTAAAATTGTACACCACCAAAACAATGTGAGTAGAGACATCCAACCACAAACAATAACAAACATGGAACTTACCTTAACGACCGGAATCAGGCCGGCGGTCACCAACCCGGATACAGAATCCCTAATTAAAGATAACGCACATAATTGGGCACAAAAAACAGTGCAAATTCTTAGGGAACATTCTAAAAAAGCACTCCAAACGGAAGTGAATAAATTGAGTGCTTTTAGTGGCCAAAACTGGAAAGACCCATTCCAGGTGGCCTCAGTGTGGGCCAAGGCACACCTGGGACGCAGATTGACCACCGAGACGCTGTGGCTGGCCGAGGGTCTGGTGATCTCGATCTGTGTGGACGTTCGTGTTGTGGACGAGGTGGGGAGTCCTGCGCGATCTCAGCAGACGGGGTCACTGGTCGACTCGGATTTGTCCAGCACCCGGGTTGTGATGGAGGTGGTGCACCCCTCGCTGCCCCTGCAGGTTCCGAACCTGCACGCTCCTACGCGCACCTCGGTATCCACCATGACCGACCCTGTGGTCAGAGATTGGTCCCCTGTAGTGGAACGGGTTCCGGGTCCTAGGGGACAGGTCACCCCGGTCCCCCTTCCCGGTTTTGTGTTTTGGTTTTTGCCATGTTTTGGTCGGGTTGTGTTTGGTTTTTTGGACATTTGGTTCTGTCTTGGCACTTCCTGGTTTGTTTTGGTCTCCATGCCAACTCATTAGTTTTCACCTGTCATGTCACGTCCCTGTTCTCAGCCTCACACCTGTTTTCACTAACGATCGCGGCTACTCAAGTCACTCTTTTTCTTGTCTTGGTCCTGGGACCTTCACACGCTACCCACGCTGCACCTCCTTCATGCCCTCCTCCATAGTTCCGTGCCGTGTAAGTGTTTGTATTCATGCCATTGTGCTAGTTTTGTCAATAGTTCATTATTATTCATGCCAATCGAGCAAGTGTTTTTGTTTCATGTTTGTAGTTTGCAGCATTTATGCTAGTCTTTTGATTCACAGCCTAGTTTTGTACTTCCGCCTTCGTGCGAGCCTTTTGTTTGTCTTATTAGTTATAGTGTAAAGTCAATAAAAGATGTACTCACAGTCACGTCTCGCCCGTGCAAATCATTCTCTGCCACGAAGAAAAAACCTTAATCCAGGGGCGGCATGGCGTAGTGGGTAGAGCGGCCGTACCAGAAACCTCAGGGTTGCAGGTTCGCTTCCCACCATTTGACATCCAAATCGCTGCCGTTGTGTCCTTGGGCAGGACACTTCCCCCTTTGCCCCCGGTGCCGCTCACACCGGTGAATGAATGATGAATGAATGACAGGTGGTGGTCGGAGGGGCCGTAGGTGCAAACTGGCAGCCACGCTTCCGTCAGTCTACCCCAGGGCAGCTGATGTAGCTTACCACCACCATCGTGTGAATGAATGATGACTTCTCTGTGAGCGCTTTGAGTATCTCGGCAGTTACAGTACATTGCTGTAAAGATAGTTTACAGTAAATGACCATAATCATTACTATGAAAGTAATAATTATTACCCATTAATTTGCTGTGAAAATACATTGATTTTTTTTTAACAGTGCAAGTATTGAAAATATAAAGTATGCAAATGTAAAGTATGTTTGGAATTTAGAACAAAACCTTTGTGAAACTTTATTTGCCTTTAAGGAATTTATCTGAACTGAAATGGATTTCAATTCTCTTCCTTCAATTCCAGTTTAACATCATGAGGTTCAATTGAAATGACAATTCTGCAAAAGA
>NC_084629.1:1246151-1273651 GCF_033978795.1 Nerophis ophidion
TTTGGGAACTATCGGGACTAGGGTTAGGGTTTGTCCGAGTAGTGTGATCCTCGAAAGGTCTTTGGGAACTATTGGGACTAGGGTTAGGATTTGTCCGAGTAGTGTGATCCTCGAAAGGTCTTTGGGAACTATTGGGACTAGGGTTAGGGTTTGTCCGAGTAGTGTGATCCTCGAAAGGTCTCTGGGAATTATTGGGACTAGGGTTAGGGTTTGTCCGAGTAGTGTGATCCTCGAAAGGTCTCTGGGAACTATCGGGACTAGGGTTAGGGTTTGTCCGAGTAGTGTGATCCTCGAAAGGTCTCTGGAAACTATCGGGACTAGGGTTAGGGTTTGTCCGAGTAGTGTGATCCTCGAAAGGTCTTTGGGAACTATCGGGACTAGGGTTAGGGTTTGTCCGAGTAGTGTGATCCTCGAAAGGTCCCTGGGAACTATTGGGACTAGGGTTAGGGTTTGTCCGAGTAGTGTGATCCTCGAAAGGTCTCTGGGAACTATCGGGACTAGGGTTAGGGTTTGTCCGAGTAGTGTGATCCTCGAAAGGTCTCTGGGAACTATCGGGACTAGGGTTAGGGTTTGTCCGAGTAGTGTGATCCTCGAAAGGTCTTTGGGAACTATTGGGACTAGGGTTAGGGTTTGTCCGAGTAGTGTGATCCTCGAAAGGTCCCTGGGAACTATTGGGACTAGGGTTAGGGTTTATTGGAGCAGTGTGATCCTCACAGTTCATCAGGTAGTGACTGGCTGCACAAGCAAACAAGTCAATATGGAAAATACGGAGCAGCACATGAGTTGTCTCTCACAGGGAGATTTGAGCATTGAAAAAAACCTGTGGAAACATTCCATTGACACGGAGTATTGAGCACATTGCGCAGGAAAGAGTTTTCTTTCCCTCTCCAAAAAGCGTAGGAATAAGGAATCACAAGTCCGATACATGTTTGATTAGAAGCACACGTTTTTGTTAGCATGAACATTGACGTTTACTAAATGTGTTAATTGGCTTCTTTGCTTAGTCTCTACTCACACAAAGTGAAACACCATTAATGTTGATTAAAGATGAATGATGTGTAATTGTAATTAACATCAATTCATCCAAGGCAACCGTGTGATAAAACATCTTATTGTTGGACACTTCTTATCTAAAGGGGACTGATGATGAATGTCGTCTTTCCTGGCAAACTGTACATGTGAAGATGTTGGACACTGCTGTCAAACAATGTCAAAGTGTCAAATAATAAGGTTGACACGTTTTGGTGTGAGCTCGCACATAGTTTAGGTGGCCTCTGTTCACAATGTGGGGCTCTGCAGGCTGGTTAGGTGGTGACATCACAGCCATGTAGACTACCTGCTTTGTGTTGTGTTCAATTGCAAGTATTTTTGTCGGAAATGCAGACTAACAAAAAAAGAAGGGGGGAAAAAACCCAAAGAAAAAGAGTAATGACAAGAAAAGAAAAATATAGTGATGTGTTTTGAACATGTATGCAGTTATAATGTTCACATCAAATGTTTGCAATTTCATCCATCCATTTTCTACCGCTTGTCCCTCTTGGGGTCCGGAGGGGTGCTGGAGCCTATCTCAGCTGCATTGGGGCGGAGGGCGGCGTACACCCTGGACAAGTCGTCACCTCATCACAGGGCCAACACAGATAGACAGACAACATTCACACACTAGGGACCATTTAGTGTTGCCAATCAACCTATCCCCAGGTGTATGTCTTTGGAGGTGGGAGGGGCCTATCCCCAGGTGTATGTCTTTGGAGGTGGGAGGGGCCTATCCCCAGGTGCATGTCTTTGGAGGTGGGAGGGGCCTACCCCCAGGTGCATGTCTTTGGAGGTGGGAGGGGCCTATCCCCAGGTGCATGTCTTTGGAGGTGGGAGGGGCCTATCCCCAGGTGCATGTCTTTGGAGGTGGGAGAGGCCTATCCCCAGGTGCATGTCTTTGGAGGCGGGAGGGGCCTATCCCCAGGTGCATGTCTTCGGAGGTGGGAGGGGCCTATCCCCAGGTGTATGTCTTTGGAGGTGGGAGGGGCCTATCTCCAGGTGCATGTCTTTGGAGGTGGGAGGGGCCTATCCCCAGGAGGATGTCTTTGGAGGTGGGAGGGGCTTATCTCCAGGTGCCTATCTTTGGAGGTGGGAGGGGCCTATCTCCAGGTGCATGTCTTTGGAGGTGGGAGGGGCCTATCCCCAGGTGCATGTCTTTGGAGGTGGGAGTGGCCTATCCCCAGGTGCATGCCTTTGGAGGTGGGAGGGGCCTATCCCCAGGTGCATGTCTTTGGAGGTGGGAGGGGCCTATCCCCAGGTTCATGTCTTTGGAGGTGGGAGGGGCCTATCCCCAGGTGCATGTCTTTGGAGGTGGGAGGGGCCTATCCCCAGGTTCATGTCTTTGGAGGTGGGACGAAGCCAGAGTGCCTGGAGGGAACCCACGCAGTCACGGGGAGAACATGCAAACCCTACACAGGAAGATCCCGAGTCTGGGATTGAACCCAGGACTACTCAGGACCTTCGTATTGTGAGGCAGACGCACTAACCCCTTTTTTCCACCGTGCTGCCCTTGTTTGCAATGTCACATTCTAAAAAAGGAGTAGAAAGAAGCAGGGCCTCTATAATCCTACGCCTACCCTACGATGTCGAGAAATAATTTCTAAGGCAATTGTTCAATTCCTGTTCCAATCTCCAACAAATACATGAACAAGATATCAATACAGTTCACATGAATAAATAGTTGCATTAAAATGTCTTAAAAAATAATAATAATAGATTTTATTTGTAAATGCACTTTACATCGAACAAAAATCTCAAAGTGCTACCATGCATTAGAAAAAAAAACTAAGCTAAAACACCAAATAACTTCCACCAAAGAGTAAACTCAATAGTAAAATAAAATAAAAACTAGAACAGCCTAATAGCTAGAAGTACCACACATGAATCTAACAAAAGGCTTTTTTTTAAAAGATGGGTGTTCTAAGCCTTTTCTAAAAGCATCCACAGTCTGGTGTTCCCTCAGGTTGTCAGGGAGAGCGTTCCACAGACTGGGATTGGCGGAGCAGAAAGCCCAGTCTCCCATAGTTCAGAGCTTTTCTTTGGAAATTGGAGGAGGTTAGTCCGTTCAGAGCCGAGGTGTTGTGTGGATAATTTGGGGGTGAGCAGTTCTTTGAGGTAGAGGGGGCTATTTCCATGGAGGCACTGGTGAGTTAGTAGGCAGACTTTGTATTCCATCCTGAGTAGAACAGGAAGCCAGTGAAGGGATTTGAGAACCGGTGTGATGTGGTGGTATTTCTGCACTCTCATCAGGATCCTAGCAGCACTATTTTGTAAAACTGCAGCTTCTGGATCTTCTTGCTGGGGATCCAGACACTCGGGTTGCAGTGGTCGAGCTTCATTATTAGACATTTAAAAAACGTTTGTTCCTTATTCATATCCAACATTATGTATTATTCAAAGAAACCTTTTTGAAGTCAGATCTGTGACACTCGTGAGCAATACAGAATATGGAGTCTTTTCTGCTCTAGAAGACATTTGGATTTGTTCATTATTGCCATATTTCTTGCCACCTGGTGTTGTATTTGATTTCAATTAGATTTCCAATTTGTTTGATCATACATTAGTATTGATATATGGGGAAGCCCGCAGGATATATTTTGAATTGCAGACCAACCCTCTCAAGCCATATCGTTATAATTTGTTGATTAAAATATTTTGAATAATTGTATTGAATGCTTTAGTTGGAGTAGATCCATAAACACTGAAGCTGCACACTGCTTCCCATCTATTGTATTGATCATCTCTACCGTTATTTCCATTGATGCCATCCATGTTGACATGTCTGCTCTCTGATGGGCTGCTTGGTCCTCGGTGGACACTGTGTCCCACGGCTGGATCGCTGGCCTGTGTATGGATTTCTTTGCTTATATATATATATATATAATATATATATATATATACATATATATATATATATAATATATATATATATATACATATATATATATATATATTATATATATATATATATATTTGTGTATGTGTGTGTGTATATCATTATTTTTGTTGTATATATGTGTGTTTATGTATGTATGTATGCATGTATGTATGTACATTGTATGTGTGTGGGGGGTACCTGCAGCGAAGCTGGGTGTGCCAGAACCAGTTTCAAGATCAGCGACAGATGTGTAGATGGCCAACCTGGGCCTGCTTATCTAATCACTGGTTGGAGGTGGAGCACGAGCGAGAGAGACCAACCAAAAAGACATTTGCTGAAAAGCACCAGAAAGACTAAAAATAAGACAGTGTTGAAATCTGAAGAGGAAGAGTCATGTCAGGACTTGGTGGTCCGAAGAACCCAGAGGAGAGATACCTCCTCAGTATGCATGTGTGTATGTATGTCATTATTATTGTTATATATATAAATATATATATATATATACTGTATATGTGTGTATATGAGTTTGTTTGTCTACATGTGTGTGTATGTGCGTGCGTGTGTGTGTGTGCTGTGTGTGTTTGTGTGTGTGTGTGTGTACAAACCGTGTTTCCATATAAGTTGGGAAATTGTGTTAGATGTAAATATAAACAGAATAAATTGATTTGCAAATCCTTTTCAAGCCATATTCAATTGAATATGCTACAAAGACAACATATTTGATGTTCAAACTCATAAACTTAATTTTTTTTGTGCAAATAATTACTTAGAATTTCATGGCTACAACACGTGCCAAAGTAGTTGGGAAAGGGCATGTTCACCACTGTGTTACATCACCTTTTCTTTTAAAAACACTCAATAAATGTTTAGGAACTAAGGAAACTAATTGTTGAAGCTTTGAAAGTGGAATTCTTTCCCATTCTTGTTTTATGTAGAGCTCCAGTCTGTCAGGTTTGCCACTGACTGTTTGTTTTAGTTTCTCCTCTGTGTTTAGTATTTCCTGTCCTTAGTTCCTGTCTAGTGCTCTTATTTTGTCAGCTTCCTGTCTTGTTCCCTGAGTGCTGTGTTCCTCCTCAGCTGCGGCTGATTGGCACCTGGTCATACCTGTTGCCAATCAGCCCGCTCCTATTTGTACCTGCTTTGTCTTGTGTCAGTTGCTGGATCATTGTATTGTATTGTATTGTCGTTGCCACATGTCGCTCTTTCCGTGCTAGCTGTCGCGTAGATGTGATCATTTCAGCAATTACCTGTCGTGCTACATTTTTTCCTGGTCGTCGTAGCGGTAAGCTGTTCTTGTTAGCCATTAGCTATTTCCAGTTTTTCTGATTGCTATCCATTAGCTTCCATGCTAAATTTCCTTTTTGTTTCTTGCTAGCTTCTATGCTAAAGGCCTTTGTTTTTTATCCACCCACGGACGTGCTTTTGGTTTGAACCCTTTGTTTGATTTTGTCTTAGTATCTTTATTAAATCATGTTTGCTCACTCCATGCCTGCCTCAATCTCTGCATCCTGGGGTTCGACATCAACTAACTTTGACACAGTCCTTCAGCAGTCCGGGGTCTACGCTGTCGTATTTTAGGCTTCATAATACGCCACACATTTTCCATGGGAGACAGGTCTGGACTACAGGCGGGCCAGTCTAGTACCCGCACTCCTTTACTACGAAACCACGCTGTTGTAACACGTGGCTTGGCATTGTCTTGCTGAAATAAGCAGGGGCGTCCATGATAATGTTGCTTGGATGTCAACATATGTTGCTCCAAAACCTGTATGGACCATTCAGCATTAATGGTGCCTTCACAGATGTGTAAGTTAGCCATGCCTTGGGCACCAATGCACCCCCATACCATCACACATGCTGGCTTTTACACTTTGCGCCTGTAACAATCGGGATGGTTATTTTCCTCTTTGTTCCGGAGGACACCACATCCACAGTTTCCAAATATAATTTGAAATGTGGACTCGTCAGACCACAGAAGACTTTTCCACTTTGCATCAGTCCATCTTAGATGATCTCGGTGTCACACCCCGCCTCGGGTGAAGGCAATGTAACCTTTGCAAACCAGACTTTAAATCAAGGATGGCAAGGCACGCAGTGGTAACAGTTTACAAACATTTATTTAAAATCCAAAAGTGTCAAAAGGTGAACAAAACAGGAAGATAAAGCACCAACAATCTCAGTAGTTGTTTGATGTATGACGACCGAAACTCTTGGTCAGGACAGAGAATCTCCTCTGGCAGTGACAGGCAGCAGACTGGCAGAAACATGGCATTTTCCCCACTTAAAAAGCCCGTAGCCCCGCCCACTAGTTGGGACCAATTTGACAGGGGGAATTAAGAAATCAGTTATTTTGTAATTTACACCATAAGTAACTATGACATGTCTAAAAAGTATTCACGTTGTACTTTTGCATTTGTTAAGCAGTCATTTTTGTCCACAGTGTATTCAGGCTTAGACAACACACCTTTCAAATGTCCAGTGTCCCTCTTCAACACCCAGTTACTGACAATATTGGTTTGGCCCAAATTAGGCCAAATTAGTCCAAGCAGGTGTGCTCACCTACATAAAGCCCTCAGCCCCTTCCTGACTCTTTTAGCCACACCTTCAGAGCCATGGTGAGTGACAGGTTGCAACTTGTTTGTGGAGCCCGCTGTTTGTAGTGTGTCAATGTTGAGCTTCTTAACAAATGTGCATGTTTTGAGAGGAAGCCAAAGGTCAAACAGTGACAGTATGGGGTCAAACTGTCACACTCGGGCCCAGTAAAGCCATCGGCGTTCCTGGGTGTTGTTGATAAATGGGTTTTGCTTTGCATAGTAGAGTTTTAACTTGCACTTACAGATGTAGCAACCAACTGTAGTTACTAACAGTGGTTTTATGAAGTGTTCCTGAACCCATGTGGTGATATCCTTTACACACTGATGTCTGTTTTTGATGCAGTACCGCCTGAGGGATCAACGGTCCGCAATATCATCGCTTACGTGCAGTGATTTCTCCAGATTCTCTGAACATTTTGAAAACCGGATCACAACACTACGGTCTGTTTGAGTCCCTCTTGTATTTTCCTATTATGTTTTGATCATGTTTTGGACTCTGACGATCCCGTTGCTAACACTTCCTACTTTGTATTGGTCACCATGGCAACCTTATTTTCTTCACCTGCACTGGTGCCCGACGCACACCTGTTCTCAAACATTATGTTAGTATTTAAGACCGCCTGCTACCTTTGTCCTGCCTGGCCAGTTTGTTTTCTTCCCGCAACAGTTACGTGAGTTTTGCCTATTTTGTATTCTGACTGCTAAGTGTAACTTTCCTCCGCTCGCTCGGCTGAACTCTGCATGTTGCTTGTATTAGCATTTAGCTTTCTGTGCTAAGGCACGCCTTTTGATTTGCTCTTTTCTACACGTGTTCTTTTGTTGTATTTTACATTAAAAGCTACCCTTACCTTGATTTCTGCCTGCTGTGATCCCGTGCACCGAGGGGTGACTCTCCACACGCATCCACGATGCCGCTCCCCCGTAACACAAACTGGCCAGGCAGGACAAAGGTAGCAGGCGGTCTTAAATACTAACATAATGATTGAGAACAGGTGTGCGTCGGGCGCCAGTGCAGGTGAAGAAAATAAGGTTGCCATGGTGACCAATACAAAGTAGGAAGTGTTAGCAACAGGATCGGCAGAGTTCAAAACATGATCAAAACATAAAAGGAAAATACAAAAGGGACTCAAACAGACTAGGGATGTGATCGGGAAACCGGATCACAGCACGTAGATGGTAAAATCCCTCAATTCCTTGCAATAGCTTGTTGAGAAATGTTGTTCTAAAACTGTTTGACAATTTGCTTACAAAGTGGTGACCCTCACCCCATCCTTGTTTGTGAATGACTTAGCATTTCATGGAAGCTGCTTTTATAGCCAATCATGGCACCCACCTGTTCCCAATTAGCCTGCACACCTGTGGGATGTTCCATATAAGTGTTTGATGAGCATTCCTCAACTTTATCAGTATTTATTGCCACCTTTCCCAACTTCTTTGTCACGTGTTGCAGCCATGAAATTCTAAAGTTAATGACTATTTGCAAAAAAAAAATGTTTATGAGTTTGAACATGAAATATGTTGTCTTTGTAGCATATTCAACTGAATATGGCTTGAAAAGGATTTGCAAATCATTGTATTCTGTTTATATTTACATCTAACACAATGTCCCAACTCATATGGAAACAGGGTTTGTATGTATGTATGTAGGTATGTATGGTATGTATGCATGTGTGTACGTGTACGCGTATACTGTGAATGTGTGTGCGTGTATAAACACACACATTTCTATACATGTATTTTTCGGGGCGTTCCCGGGGACTGCTCGCCCAGCGGGGGTCGGTGCCTCAGGCTACTGCAGCCGGGCTGCGTGTGTGGGGCCCTTGGGTCCCGCCGTCCACCGCGTCCAGATGCCTGTCTTAGTTGGGTGCCTGCTGGGTCCAGCCCCCGCGTCTATCGTGGTCTCGGTGCGCTGCAGGGTATTCTGCAGTGCCAGCTGCTGGTGTAGTGACCTTGTGTGTCTCTTCAGGTGTGCCCTGCAGTGGCCGATTTGGGGGGACCAGGCTGGGCAAGGGCTGCATTGCTTTCCGGTGGGATTGGGCTCGTGGGGGCCAGGTTGCTGGTGGGGCGGGGCGGTCTTCCCACCGGTTGGAGGAGTCTCAGGGCATTCGGGGCGGGGCGTCTCGTGTAGCGTGAGGGCTGGCTGTCCCCTGCTTCTCCCGTGCTTTGTCTTCTGCTAGGCGCCTCTGTCTGCGGACTGCTGCTGGTCCTGCCGGGCGGCACAGTAGGGTTCCTGTCCCTGGCCGGCCTGGCTGCCTGGGGCCGGTGGTCCATTGTTCCCTGGGCATAGCACCTGCTCTTTTAGGTTGGGCTCTCTGGATGGCTTGGCACACATTGGGAGACAAATATATTCTACAAACAAATACACATACATACTGACAAACACACAATTATTCATACATATTAAGGGTGTGGGAAAAAATCAAACCGAATACGAATCAAATTGAATACATTGTGCGATTCAGAATCGATTCTCTTTAAAAAAAAAAAAAAAGATTTATTTTTATTCTTTAAATTATTATTATTATTATTTTAATCAATCCAACAAAGCACTACACAGCAATACCATAACAATGCAATCCAATTCCAAAAGCAAAGCTGAGCCAGCAACACTCAGAACTGCAATAAACAGAACAATTGAGAGGAGACACAAACACCACACAGAACAAAACAAAAGTAATAAATAAATGATAAATGGGTTGTACTTGTATAGCACTTTTCTACCTTCAAGGTACTCAAAGCACTTTGACACTACTTCCACATTTACCCACTCACACACTGATGGAGGGAGCTGCCATGCAAGGCGCCAACCGGCACCCATCAGGAGCAAGGGTGAAGTGTCTTGCTCAGGACACAACGGACGTGACGAGGTTGGTACTAGGTGGGATTTGAACCAAGGACCCTCGGGTTGCGCACGGCCACTCTCCCACTGCGCCACGCCGTCCCTACATGCAGGGTATAGATTGAGCAATAACCTATTAATAATGATCAATTAATTAAAGTCCATCCATCCATTTACTACCGCTTATTCCCTTTCGGGGTCGCGGGGGGCGCTGGCGCCCATCTCAGCTAAAATCGGGCGGGAGGCGGGGTACACCCTGGACAAGTCGCCACCTCATCGCAGGGCCAACACAGATAGACAGACAACATTTACACACTAGTGCCAATTTAGTGTTGCCAATCAACCTATCCCCAGGTGCATGTCTTTGGAAGTGGGGGGGGGCCTATCCCCAGGTGTATGTCTTTGGAAGTGGGAGAAAGCAGTGAAGGAAGTAGTGAAACAAAAATGAATATTATCAACAACAGTATCAATATTAGTTATAATTTCAGCATAGCAGTGATTAGAAATCCCTCATTGACATTATCATTAGACATTTATGCAAATAATCAAAAAGAACAATAGTGTCACAGTGGCTTACACTTGCATGGCATCTCATAAGCTGGACAACACACTGTGTCCAATGTTTGCACAAAGATAAAATAAGTCATATTTTTGGTTCCTTTAATAGTTCAAACAAATTTACATTATTGCAATCACTTGATAAAACATTGTCCTTTACAATTATAATTTTTTTTTCTTCAATCTACTACTCTGCTAGCATGTCAGCAGACTGGGGTAGATCCTGCTGAAATCTATGTATTGAATGAATACACAATCATTTTCAATCGGAAAAATATCGTTTTTGAATCGAAAATCGCGTTGAATCGAGAAATTCGATCTATAATCAAATTGTGACCACAAGAATTGATATTGAATCGAATTGTGGGACACCCAAAGATTGGCAGCCCTAATACATATATACTCGTACGTATATTGATTCCTTCATACATACAGGAAGACATTGGTACTTAGCCACACTCCAGCATACATACAGGAAGACATTGGTACTTAGCCACACTCCAACATACATACAGGAAGACATTGGTACTTAGCCACACTCCAACATACATACAGGAAGACATTGGTACTTAGCCACACTCCAACATACATACAGGAAGACATTGGTACTTAGCCACACTCCAACATACATAGAGGAAGACATTGGTACTTAGCCACACTCCAACATACATAGACATTGGTACTTAGCCACACTCCAACATACATAGAGGAAGACATTGGTACTTAGCCACACTCCACCATACATACAGGAAGACATTGGTACTTAGCCACACTCCAACATACATACAGGAAGACATTGGTACTTAGCCACACTCCAACATACATACAGGAAGACATTGGTACTTAGCCACACTCCAACATACATAGACATTGGTACTTAGCCACACTCCAACATACATACAGGAAGACATTGGTACTTAGCCACACTCCAACATACATAGACATTGGTACTTAGCCACACTCCAACATACATACAGGAAGACATTGGTACTTAGCCACACTCCAACATACATAGACATTGGTACTTAGCCACACTCCAACATACATAGACATTGGTACTTAGCCACACTCCAACATACATAGACATTGGTACTTAGCCACACTCCAAGATACATAGAGCAATACAGTACATATGTAGACACTCACGTTACATGGCTCCACATACACTCATGCATGTGATCATGTTTCATCAAACATATATTAATGTTGTTGCCTTTGGGGAAACTGGGTAAAACACTAACACATTTGAACTTATTGTTACTATAACAATGTAAAAGGTTAATACAGTTAGATTTTCTTTCTTCTCTATTTATCTGCTTTCTTTTGTAATTAAGTTATCATTACATATATGTATTGTTGCATTTGAAACAATTGTATTGTTGATAAGAGAGATCACTTGTATTTATTTTAAAATTTTCATAGTTCTATTCATTATCAATTGTGCTATTTCCATTGTTTTTTTAAAATTGTTCCATTAGTAGTGCACTAATGTTCATTGCCATTTATGTGTTAAAGTAAACGTGTACAGCAGATATGGGCGTTGACATCAACAATATCATTTGCCTGAGTAGCTGATCAGGACAAAAGTATTATCTGTGTCCTTATTGGTTATTGACAAGTATTCCACTTTTATACAGAAATGTGTCCAATATGTTGTTGAATAACTGTTTAATGATTATAGAATGGGCTTCACGGTGGCAGAGGGGTTAGTGCGTCTGCCTCACAATACGAAGGTCCTGCAGTCCTGGGTTCAAATCCAGGCTCGGGATCTTTCTGTGTGGAGTTTGCATGTTCTCCCTGTGAATGCGTGGGTTCCCTCCGGGTACTCCGGCTTCCTCCCACCTCCAAAGACATGCACCTGGGGATAGGTTGATTGGCAACACTAAATTGGCCCTAGTGTGTGAATGTTGTCTGTCTATCTGTGTTGGCCCTGCGATGAGGTGGTGACTTGTCCAGGGTGTACTCCGCCTCCCACCCGATTGTAGCTGAGATAGGCGCCAGCGCCCCCCGTGACCCCAAAAGGGAATAAGCGGTAGTAAATGGATGGATGGATGGATGATTATAGAAACTTGTGGAACTGCTATTTTCTTATATTCATTTTGTTTGGAAATGTACCCGTTTGAAACAGTAGGTTTCTGATGGACGTCAAAAGGTCTGAAATATATATATATATATTTTTTTTTTTAAACTTTTTTTTTTAATCGTTTCCATGTAAATTTTTTCACAACCAGTTAATGTGTTGGATTAGAATTCTATTTTTTTAACACTTAATTCTTTCAAACTGGGATTTATGTCTATGGTAATCCTACCTTTCTCCAGTCCTAGTTTTGGAAGTGTCTTTAGTCATCCATGATTTGATGAAGGTGGAGCCCGACTTAAACAAGTTGAACAACTTATTGAGGTGTTACCATTTAGTGGTCAATTGTACGGAATATGTACTGTACTGTGCAATCTAATAATACAAGTTTCAATCAATCCATGTAGTTTCCGTCATGAATTTTGAAAACTGGCAGATGATGAAGGATGTGGTTTTTAGCAGACCACTTGTAGTATTATTATCAATAGTAAAACATCTTCTAAATAAGCCTGGCACAGGTTCCTGTGATTCTGCTTGGTCTTGTTGTTTTAGAATATAAACTCATGCTACACATTGTATCTATCAAGTCATCACAAGTATTTTGTTTATTAGAAGGGTTCATGAGGTCAATGTTGAAATGACCAAATTAAAAAAACAATACTATTATATATATTATGGATAGCAAATGACATGTTTTCCACCACTTTGTAGTTGAGTGTTTTTGCCAGCTACTCCTGGTCCACTCTTGCTGTTTATGTTATTTTAGGTCAGTTGGCTTCCTCCTTTTTTACCATCCCACCATGTCACTGAGATAGCAATCACCTTAAAGGGTTTGTTGAATTGTTCCAAAAAAGTATTCATGCTTTTTTGCATACAACCTTCTGCTATTAAAATAAAAATTGACAATTTGTTGTCTGCTTTAATGTCAGAGTTTCCCCTTAATGTAAGTGACGTGGCGCAATAAGACAAATACTGCTACCCCTTGTTTTTGTTTTTTTTAAGTGAACAAATTAAAGTTTTATAATGTACAGTAGCCTCCAGAATGAGTCACACAAAGTTTGACGCTCTTAACTTAGCTTTTATTGCCAATCTTATGCTGACAACCTGCCCAATTCCATCACATATCTCCTCTTATGCACACACCTCTTACTCCCAGACACTCAACAACAATTCCTAATTTTCCGCCAATCCCCCTTTAGGCACATGGTCATAGGAACAATAAACATCAATCATAAACGAACATGAACTTCAACCCCAGCAGGTCATTACTGTATGAATATTTAACGCACTATAGTGATGTACAGAATGTTGGGCCACCAAATAAGGCTTAGATCACCAAAAGTGGCTCTGCCGGAGTTGGGTGTTGTGACGGCGTAAGCGATGCCGGGAGCAGAGGCAGTAGGTCTGCACTCTGTACGTCCTGTAAGATATCCGGGAGAGTCTCCAAACACCAGTGCAGTCCAAAATAACAATAATGTTAATACTGGCCAGTCGTGGTGCGGGTGCTAACGCGGGGGATAGCCATGGTGCGGGTGCTGATGGATGCTGCTGGCCAGTCGTGGTGCGGGTGCTGATGCTGCTGGCCAGTCGTGGTGCGGGGGCTAGCCGTGGTGCGGGTGCTGATGGATGCTGCTGGCCAGTCGTGGTGCGGGTGCTGATGCTGCTGGCCAGTCGTGGTGCGGGTGCTGACGTGGGGGCTAGCCGTGGTGCGGGTGCTGATGCTGCTGGCCAGTCGTGGTGCGGGTGCTGATGCTGCTGGCCAGTCGTGGTGCGGGTGCTGATGCTGCTGGCCAGTCGTGGTGCGGGTGCTGATGCTGCTGGCCAGTCGTGGTGCGGGTGCTGATGCTGCTGGCCAGTCGTGGTGCGGGTGCTGATGCTGCTAGCCAGTCGTGGTGCGGGTGCTGATGCTGCTGGCCAGTCGTGGTGCGGGTGCTGATGCTGCTGGCCAGTCGTGGTGCGGGTGCTGACGCTGCTAGCCAGTCGTGGTGCGGGTGCTGATGCTGCTGGCCAGTCGTGGTGCGGGTGCTGATGCTGCTGGCCAGTCGTGGTGCGGGTGCTGATGCTGCTGGCCAGTCGTGGTGCGGGTGCTGATGCTGCTGGCCAGTCGTGGGGCTGATGCTGACGCTGCTAGCCAGTCGTGGTGCGGGTGCTGATGCTGCTGGCCAGTCGTGGTGCGGGTGCTGACGCTGCTGGCCAGTCGTGGGGCTGATGCTGACGCTGCTGGCCAGTCGTGGTGCGGGTGCTGATGCTGCTGGCCAGCCGTGGTGCGGGTGCTGACCGGGGGTCTAGCCGTGGTGCGGGTGCTGATGCTGACGCTGCTGGCCAGTCGTGGTGCGGGTGCTGATGCTGCTGGCCAGTCGTGGTGCGGGTGCTGATGCTGCTGGCCAGCCGTGGGGCTGATGCTGCTGGCCAGTCGTGGTGCGGGTGCTGACGCTGCTGGCCAGTCGTGGGGCTGATGCTGACGCTGCTGGCCAGTCGTGGTGCGGGTGCTGATGCTGCTGGCCAGTCGTGGTGCGGGTGCTGATGCTGCTGGCCAGCCGTGGGGCTGATGCTGACGCTGCTAGCCTTAGTGCTGACGCCGGCGCTGCTGTTTGTGGTGCTGACTCTGGAACGTACCTGGGTGCAGATGCTGGTACAAGGGCCAATCTTGGAGCTGGTACTGGTTGGAGGACCAGTCCAGGTGCTGGTACTGGTATGGGCACCAGTCTGAGAGCGGGTGCTGGCATGGGAACCAGCCTGGGAGCGGATGCTGGTCTGGGATACATCCTGGTAGCGGTTTCTGGTCTGGGATCCAGTCTGGGAGCAGGTGCTGGTCTGGGATCCAGCCTGTGAGCGGGTACTGGCATGGGATCCAGGCTGGAAGAAGGTGCCAGTCTGGGATCCAGCCTGCGAATGGGTGCTGGCATGGGAACCAGTCTGGGAGTGGGTGCTGGCATGGGATCCTGGTTGGTAGTGGGTGCCGGTCTGGGATCCAGCCTGGGAGTGTGTACTGGATCGGGGACCAGCCTTGGAATGTGTGCTGGGTCGGGGACCAGCTGTGGTGCTTGTGCAGGTAGTTTGGTTGGTGGGTGCAGGAAGGCAAACTGGCCGTTTACTGTTAAAGACAACAGTTGATTAGATCGGCATGTACCACCTGCGACATCTAATCAACTGCCAGCTGCGTCTCGCCGTCCTGCCCATGCCACGCCCCCGTCTGAGGGTGTGCTGTCTCCAGTCACCCAGACGGGGTCGCTGATCTTTCTACCTGCAGTGTGCTAATCACAACTTCCCTCCACAATGTAAATTGTAAATATAAACAGAATACAATGATTTTCAAATCATTTTCAACCCATATTCAGTTGAATATGCTACAAAGACAACATATTTAATGTTCAAACTCATAAACTTTTTTTTTTTGCAAATAATAGAATAGAATATAGAATAGAATAGAGTTTTATTGTCATTATTGCAATGAACAGGTTCAAAGAACAACGAAATTGGAGCAGCTCCTCCTAAGGTGCATATACAATATGGTAGTATAAATTTAAAAAAAATAATCCTCAACTTTAGAATTTGATGCCAGCAACACGTGACAAATAAGTTGGGAAAGGTGGCAATAAATAATAAATACTGATAAAGTTGAGGAATGCTCATCAAACACTTATATGAAACATCCCACAGGTGTGCAGGCTAATTGGGAACAGGTGGGTGCCATGATTGGCTATAAAAGCAGCTTCCGTGAAATGCTAAGTAATTCACAAACAAGGATGGGGCGAAGGTCACAAATCTGTAAGCAAATTGTGGAACAGTTTTAGAACAACATTTCTCAACGAGCTATTGCAAGGAATTTAGGGATTTTACCATCTACGGTCCGTAAAATCATCAAAATGTTCAGAGAATCTGGAGAAATCACTGCACGTAAGCGATGATATTACGGACCTTTGATCAAAAACCGACATCAGTGAGTAAATGATATCACCACATGTGCCAAGGAACACTTCATAAAACCACTGTCAGTAACTACAGTTGGTCGCTACATCTGTAAGTGCAAGTTAAAACTCTACTATGCAAAGCAAAACCCATTTATCAACAATATCCTGAAACGCTGCCGGCTTGGCTGTGCCCGAGCTCATCTAAGATGGACTGATGCAAAGTGGAAAAGTGTTCTGTGGTCTGACGAGTCCACATTTCAAATTATATTTGGAAACTGTGGACGTGGTGTCCTCCGGAACAAAGAGGAAAATAACCATCCAGATTGTTACAGGCGCAAAGTGTAAAAGCCAGCATGTGTGATGGCATGGAGGTGTATTAGTGCCCAAGACATGGGTAACTTACACATCCGTGAAGGCACCATTAATGCTGAAAGGTCCATACAGGTTTTGGAGCAACATATGTTGTCATCCAAGCAACGCGCTCATGGACGCCCCTGCTTATTACAGCAAGACAAGTGTTACAACGGCGTGGCTTCTTAAAAAAAGAGTGCGGGTACTTTCCTGGCCCGCCTGCAATCCAGACCTGTCTCCCATGGAAAATGTGTGGTGCATTATGAAGCGTAAAATACGACAGCGGAGACCCCGGACTGTTGAAGGACTGAAGCTCTACATAAAACAAGAATGGGAAATAATTCCACTTTCAAAGCTTCAACAATTAGTTTCCTCAGTTCCCAAACGTTTATTGAGTGTTGTTAAAAGAAAAGGTGATGTAACACAGTGGTGAACATGCCCTTTCCCAACTACTTTGGCACGTGATGCAGCCATGAAATTCTAAGTTATTACTTGCAAAAAAAATTTTTTTTTATGAGTTTGAAAATCAAATATCTTGTCTTTGTAGCGCATTCAACTGAATATGGGTTGAAAATGATTTGCAAATCATTTTATTCCGTTTATATTTACATCTAACACAATTTCCCAACTCATATGGAAACGGGGTTTGTATATAATAATCCACACTGATAATATAATTTAACTAAATAATGGAGTGTGACTAATTCAAAAGTGTGTTTGTGAGGCTATGTGTGTGATTAATCTAGTGTGTTACCACATGTTGAACGAGGAGAGGGAACAAGGCAGGAAGGCAGTCCGTGAGCAGGTGGAGATAGTCAGGGAGAATGGCGAGGTGTCAGAGGTCCGTGTCCAAGCGGAGGTCGAGGATGAAGGGAGGCAGTCCAGAATACATAGGGGAACAACAGGGGATCACAGGAAAACTCTGGAAAGCACTGCGGGAGGACAGCACGGACATCAGACATGGAAACAAGGAAGTCACAGGGGAAGAGCGAGTATGCAGGATAGAAGCCAGACAAGGGATGCTTACTCAGCTAACAAATGATTAAGTTCCGGCAAGGATGCTTGAGTCCACTGGTCCTTATACTGCTCGTACTCATCACACCCAGGTGTGCTGATTGCCGATTGCCCACAGTCCTGCCGGCATGTGGCCGTGATGCGGTCAGCGCGAGCAGGGCGTGTCCTCCTGGCGGGCTGGCCATGGAGGTGCTAGCAGCCCTTGCTGCAGATGACAAGCGGGATCGAGACCGTGCCGTGACAGTTAAATGTTCAACGCATCCAGAGTTCTTTCATAGTCTCGCAGCTTGGGGTATTTAATTATATGAAGCAATTGCAGGCAAAATAGATAGCGCACACATTGCTTAGCATAGGTTTATAAATCAAATACAAATACTTGAAGAAAATATACAGTACTTTCTTAAAGATAATATTTCAAAATGCATGCTGAAATAAAATGATCTTAAACAGGAAGTCCATAATGAACAAAGTGTTCCTTTCAAAGACTTTAACTTCACAACTGAGTTCCGTGCACAAAGTGTCAATTGAAGGACAAGCTTTGTGCGTAAACCTCGAGTATGTTGAATGCACCCTCGCTGCAGTCAAGTTGGCCATGCTGACAAGTTGCAGATAAAGTCAAGTTGATCTATTTGAAGCTTCAAACGTCCAGCTCATATCTCAAGTAGAGTGTAATGATCAGCGAGCAGACCGATGGTGCACACGTCTTCTGAGGGTGGTCCGGGTCATCTTCATGCAGTCAAGGTTAAACTACATGGCTTAACAGCCCACATATACTATATATATATATATATATATATATATATATATATATATATATATATATATATATATATATATATATATATATATATATACATATATATATACACATACATGTACAGGTGCTGTTCATATTATTAGAATATCATGAAAAAGTTGATTTATTTCAGTAATTATATTCAGAACGTGAAACTTACATATTATATCAATTCATTACACACATAGTGATATATTTGAAATGTTTATTTCTTTACATTTTGATGATTAGTACTGACAATTACGGAAAATCCCAAATTCAGTATCTCAGAAAATTAGAATATTAGATACGACGAGTACCCAAAAATATTTTTTAGAAATGTGGGCCAACTGAAAAGTATGAACATGGAAAGTTTCAGCATGTACGGCAATCAATACTTAGTTGCAGCTCCTTTTGCCTGAATTGCTGCAGCAATACATGGAGTCCAGCAGTCTGTTGCACCCTCAGGTGTTATGAGAGCCCAGCTTGCTTTAATAGTGGCCTTCAGCTCTTCAGCAATTTGGCTCTGGCATCTGGCATCTTCCGCTTCACAATACCACATAGCTTTTCTATGGGGTTAAGGTCAGGTGAGTTTGCAAGAACAGGGATACCATGGTCCTTAAACCAGGTACTGGTAGATTTGGCACTGTGTGCAGGTGCCAAGTCATGTTGGAAAATGAAATCTTCACCTCCATAAAATTGGTCGGCGGCAGGCAGCATAAAGTGTTCTAAAACCTCCTGGTAGACTGCTGCATTGACCCTAGACCTCAGGAAACACAGTGGACCAACACCAGCAGAGGACATGGCACCCCAGACCATTACCCATTGTGGAAATTTGACACTGGACTTCAGGCAACGTGGATTCTGTGCCTCTCCTGTCTTCCTCCAGACTCTGGGACCTTGATTTCCAAAGGAGATACAAAATGTACTTTCATCTGAAAACATAACTTTGGACCACTCAGCAGCAGTCCAGTCCTTTTTGTCTTGAGCCCAGGCGAGACGCTTTTGACGTTGTCTCTTATTCAAGAGTGGCTTTACACAAGGAATGCGACAGCTGAAGCCCATATCTTGCATACGTCTGTGCGTGGTGGTTCTTGAAGCACTGACTCCAGCTGCAGTCCACTCTTTGTGGATCTCCCCCACATTTTTGAATAGGTTTTGTTTGACAATCCTCTCCAGGGCGCGGTTATCCTTCTTGCTTGTACAATTTTTCTACCACATCTTTGTCTTTCCTTGGCCTCTCTATTAATGTGCTTGGACACAGAGCTCTGGGAACATCCAACCTCTTTGGCAACGACCTTTTGTGTCTTGCCCTCCTTCTTTAAAGTATCAATGGTCATCTTTTGGACAGTTGTCAAGTCAGCAGTCTTCCCCATGATTGTGTGTCATACAGAATCAAAACCAGAGACCATTTAAAGGCTTTTCCAGGTGTTTTGAGTTAGTTAGCTAATTAGAGTGTGGCACCAGGTGTCTTCAATATCTGACCTTTTCACCATATTCTAATTTTCTGAGATGTTGATTTTAGGGTTTTCATTGGTTGTCAGCTATAATCATCTCCTTTTTGGCAAAAAAAACCCTTGAAATGTATCAGTCTGTTTGGAATGAATGTATACATTCTACAAGTTTGACTTTCTACATGGAATTAATGAAATAAATCAACTTTTTCATGATATTCTAATAATATGACCAGCACCTGTATATAATGTGTGTGTGTTCTCTCAAATTGGCCCAAATGCGCGACTGTATTTGTGTTTGCTTTCTCGTCTGCTGTTACCGAACGACATTATTTTAGTTTCACTGAGATTCACAGATAGTCTGTTTTTGTCAAACCATCTCTTTAACCTGTTAATTTCTTCTGTAATTATTTGTATTATCTTCTGTGTGTTTTCTCCTGCGACTGCAAAATGGGACAAGCGGTAAAAAAATTGACGAATATATATATATATATATATATATATATATATATATATATATATATATATATATATATATATATATATAAATGAGTTAACTTCTTCATTCTGACAGCTTGTGTGTGCGAGCGAGCGAGTGTGAGAGAGGGAGAGACAAGGGACTTATTGAAATTGCAATGTTCATTATTGCTATTATTAATATTTATATTATTCTCCCTGTTTAAACACCTTTTTAAGGGCCCCTAACATGGAGGAAAAACTCCCAACATTCTGCAAGCATATTAGGTTCAAAAATGGGAATCTTGAAAATGACATTTGAAAATTGTCTCTCTATGACCAACTTTTAAACTACAAAAATGAGCCCTTTCTATCAGCTTCTTGTATCATCACAAAAATGGCAGGAAACGTCTATCATGAAGTGACGTCCATAAAAGTCTCAAGAACCCATCCCTGAAAATACACAGGAGGTCGGCCATCTTCGTTTCCGTCGGCCATTTTTTGGCAACACTAAGGGGTCGTATTTGAAAGAACTCATCCTAGGGTCAAGTGACAGATACTGCAGGTAGATGTGATGATATGTTGAAGTGACAGATACTGCAGGTAGAGGTGATGATATGTTGAAGGGACAGATACTGCAGGTAGATGTGATGATATGTTGAAGTGACGGATACTGCAGGTAGATGTGATGATATGTTGAAGTGACAGATACTGCAGGTAGATGTGATGATATGTTGAAGAGACAGATACTGCAGGTAGATGTGATGATATGTTGAAGTGACGGATACTGCAGGTAGATGTGATGATATGTTGAAGTGACAGATACTGCAGGTAGATGTGATGATATGTTGAAGTGACAGATACTGCAGGTAGATGTGATGATATGTTGAAGTAACAGATACTGCAGGTAGATGTGATATGTTGAAGTGACAGATACTGCAGGTAGATGTGATGATATGTTGAAGTGACGGATACTGCAGGTAGAGGTGATGATATGTTGAAGTGACAGATACTGCAGGTAGATGTGATGATATGTTGAAGTGACAGATACTGCAGGTAGATGTGATGATATGTTGAAGTGACAGATACTGCAGGTAGATGTGATGATATGTTGAAGTGACAGATACTGCAGGTAGATGTGATGATATGTTGAAGTGACAGATACTGCAGGTAGATGTGATGATATGTTGAAGTGACAGATACTGCAGGTAGATGTGATGATATGTTGAAGTGACAGATACTGCAGGTAGATGTGATATGTTGAAGTGACAGATACTGCAGGTAGATGTGATGATATGTTGAAGTGACAGATACTGCAGGTAGATGTGATATGTTGAAGTGACGGATACTGCAGGTAGATGTGATGATATGTTGAAGTGACAGATACTGCAGGTAGAGGTGATGATATGTTGAAGTGACAGATACTGCAGGTAGATGTGATGATATGTTGAAGTGACAGATACTGCAGGTAGATGTGATGATATGTTGAAGTGACAGATACTGCAGGTAGATGTGATGATATGTTGAAGTGACAGATACTGCAGGTAGATGTGATGATATGTTGAAGTGACAGATACTGCAGGTAGATGTGATGATATGTTGAAGTGACCGATACTGCAGGTAGATGTGATGATATATGACATGTGAGCTCCGATGGTTCGCCACAAAAAAGGAAACATTAACTCGGGTCCACAAAGTCGGATCTTGATGCTACTGAGTAGAAATGAAGAGGATGACGCCCAAGTGAATGAATGAATGAATAATGAATATTCCTTTTGGGCGATACAAGGTTCAACCAATCTAACTGTGATTTCTGCACTTCAGAGGCAGACATTGAACTGATAAGTGATGATGCATTGCTAGATTGTTGTGCTTATAACAGGATGTGGGCGTGGCGTGGCGCCAAACGTTGATCCGATGGCTCGCCACAAAACGTTAATTAGTGGAATGCACAAATTTAGATCTTGATCTTATTTGGTAGAAATGATGATGATGAGACCCTAAAGTGCCCATTAGGGCGGTACCTGTTCATAGACAGTCCAAGTGGGCGGAGCCTGGCGATGAAATCTGCCCCACCCAGCTATCAATCAAACTGTCATTACTTCATTTTAGATGATCTGATCTTCTCCCAAACTGACATCAAGTTTTACAATTTCTGAAGGGTTGAAACCAATAAAAATCAGTTCCCAGGGGCTTATTTTATTTTTCGAAGTTTTTCTCAAAATTTTACCCATAACGCAATATCCCGAAAAACGGCTTCAACGTGCCTGATTGTAACCGTCGTTATATCCACCCGTCCATTATCCTGTGACGTCACAGCGTGACCACACAGAAACAAACATGGCAAGTAGCACAGAAAGGTATAGCATAGTAGCTTGGATTCAGACTCGGATTTCAGCGCCCTAAGCGATTCAACAAATTACGCATGTATTGAGGCAGGTAGCGAAAATGAAATTGAAGGAGAAACTGAAGCTATTGAGCCATATCACGACAGACAGCGACATGGGAGGAAGCCAGGAAAAATTTGCAGATCGCCTTTCAACCAACGATTGGTATGTGTTTGTTTGGCATAAAATGTGGGTGGAGGGAAAGGCTGGATGCAAATATAGCTACAAATAAGGCATAATGATGCAATATGTACATACAGCTAGCCTAAATAGCATGTTATCATCGATTAGCTTGCAGTCATGCAGTGACCAAATATGTCTTATTAGCACTCCACACAAGTCAATAACATCAACAAAACTCACCTTTGTGCATTTATGCACAAGGTTATAAGTTTGGTGGACAAAATGAGACAGAAAAAGAAGTGGCATAAATCCCATCCAGGGGGTTTACCGCACTTGTCTGCGGGAACAGACTGCCGTCGTCCCTGAATAGCTCACGAGGCACTCCGGCAGATTCAGCGGTGGTCTATTCTCCAATATTGCAGATTTGGTTGACTTTATGGTTGGAAATGCATCTGCTTTGAGTGTCGCAGGTTATCCACACATTCTTGCCATCTCTGTCGTAACCTAGCTGTCGTCGGTAAAGTGTGCGGAACAAAGCAGGGACTTTCGCATCTTTTGGCCGCTGGTGCAACTTGAATCCGTCTCTGTTGGTGTTGTTACACCCTCCGGTGGAAAATGATAAGAGTCATAACTTCCTCCCACAAGCTCCAATCTTCTCAAAATGGTGGGTGGAACCTAACAGATCCTATATTTGCCCCCTTGTGGTGAAAATGTGTAACTATCACAACTTCTTTCTAAATCAGGGGTAGGGAACCTATGGCTCTAGATCCAGATGTGGCTCTTTCTATGACTGCACCTGGCTCTCAGATACATCTTAGCTGACATTGCTTAACGCGACAAGTAATGAATAATTCCGCTGGTAATCACGATGTCAAAAATAATGTTCAAAATATAAAACATTCTCATGCATTTTAATCCATCCATCCGGTTTCTACCGCACCTGTTCAAGAAGTCGCATTAACGGTAAGAATGATTTTATTTATTGTTGCTTAGCTTCAGAATAACAATGTTATTAAAAAGAATAAGAGACTTATTATACTCTAAATGTTGGTCTTAAAAATGCATGCATTTAGTTGTATTCAGTGTTAATAAAATATATTTTATGGCTCTCACGGAAATACTTTTTAAAATATTTGGCTTGTAGGGCTCT
Source organism: Nerophis ophidion (assembly GCF_033978795.1). Lineage (NCBI taxonomy): Eukaryota > Metazoa > Chordata > Actinopteri > Syngnathiformes > Syngnathidae > Nerophis > Nerophis ophidion. Next base: position 1,269,751 of record NC_084629.1, read on the forward strand.
CTCAGCCAAAAAGGTTCCCGACCCCTGTTCTAAATGCACCAATCTTCACTAATTTAACAATCAAACTGTCATTATGTCACTTTAGACCAGTGGTTCTCAAATGGGGGTACGCGTACCCCTGGGGGTACTTGAAGGTATGCCAAGGGGTACGTGAGATTTTTCAAAAATATTCTAAAAATAGCAACAATTCAAAATTCCTTTATAAATATCTTTATTGAATAATACTTCAACAAAATATGAATGTAAGTTCATAAAGTGTGAAAAGAAATGCAACAATGCAATATTCAGTGTTGACAACTAGATTTTTTGTGGACATGTTCCATAAATATTGATGTTGAACATTTCTTTTTTTGTGAAGAAATGTTTAGAAGTAAGTTGATGAATCCAGATGGATCTCTATTACAATCCCCAAAGAGGGCACTTTAAGTTGATGATTACTTCTATGTGGAGAAATTATTTATAATTGAATCACTTGTTTATTTTTCAACAAGTTTTTACTTATTTTTACATCTTTTTTTCCAAATAGTTGAAGAAAGACCACTACAAATGAGCAATATTTTGCACTGTTATACAATTTAATAAATCAGAAAGTGATGACATATTTGACTTCTTTATCTCTTTTTTCCAACCAAAAATGCTTTGCTGTGATTAGGGGGTACTTGAATTAAAAACATGTCCACAGGGGGTACATCACTGAAAAAAGGTTGAGAACCACTACTTTAGATGATCGGATCTTCTTCTAAACTCACATTAGGATTCAGGGTTGAGGTCCAGCCATGCCTAGATTTATAGATGATATTGACCCTAGCATCGGAAAATGATTACAGCCATAACTTATTTCAACATGCTCCAATTTGTCTGATAGCTCTGATGGAACTTCTGGTGGTGGGTAGGACTTCATTGCATGACATCTCTAATGCTGGGTGGGGGTGTCCAGTTGGACACAACTGCACCTTTATTGCCCTTTTGTGCTGGAAAAAGTAGAACTTGCATCCATATGCCCCAATCTTCCTTGAAACTGTTATGGTGGGTCTGGGTGTTGGGTCTGGGTGTTGGGTCTGGGTGTTGGGTCAGACCTAACGGCATGAATATTTCAGCACCTTCATCGCCCCCTTGTGCTGAAAAGTTGTACGTCTTTCCAATCCTCCTTCAAATGTTTTTGCTTGTTGGAGGTGTTGGGTGTGACGCAACTGCATAGCTACGAAGGCGGGATTCTGGCCCCCTAGTGTTGACAAAGTATACCTTTCATCACTGCTTCTTCACAATTGTTTTTAATGTTGAGACCTAACGGGGCGGTATAGCTCGGTTGGTAGAGTGGCCGTGCCAGCAACTTGAGGGTTGCGGGTTCGATCCCCGCTTCCGCCATCCTAGTCACTGCCGTTGTGTCCTTGGGCAAGACACTTTACCCACCTGCTCCCAGTGCCACCCACACTGCTTTATATGGAACTTAGATAATGGCTTTCACTATGTAAAGCGCTTTGAGTCACTAGAGAAAAAGTGCTATATAAATACAATTCACTTCACTTCACGGCTTAAAACACACTTTTTGCCGCTTTGTGGTGAAAAATGATCATGACCTCCTTACACATGCTCCGATCTTCCTGCAAGTTTTGATGGCGGGTGGTGGCTCGGAGTGGGACTTGATTACAAGCGTCGAGCCCTTGGTGCAAGGAGGCAAGCGCCCGTTTAAACTGCTGGCAGCTTTCATTGGAGCCTGAGCAGAGGAGCAAGCCCTGCAGCTGCCTTTCAGAGCACTGCAAGGGCCCCAGAGAAATTGCAGTGACATTTTATCATTATTATCATAGTTTTTGTGCCCTTGACGCGCAATGTAAAAACTCCCCAAAATTTTGCAAGCGCATCAGGTTCGGTGAAAAATTGTATACATTGGGAGTCCTTAGAAGTGAAATGAATCGACGGCAACACCGCCGTTGATCTATTTGAAATATTTCATTATTTGACAGCACTATTTGAAACATTGATATTACATTTCAAAGTCAATGAAAAAAAAGTGCTTTAAAAACCTTTGTAAAAGCAGCTTTTAAAATATCATTACATGAGACTATCTGCTTGTAATAAACACAATAGAAAAAGTTCCAAAATATAATTGGATGAACCACCAGTTTTAATGGTAGTGTACTTTACTCTGTGATGAACCAAGAGAAGCGATCCAAAAAGCCTTTGAAAGCTTCCAGTGATGACATCACACACATGCAGTGGGATTTGATTGAGCAGCTTGTTTGTCATTGAATCCAGGCTTTGCAAGGCCAAGTGTGGAAGTCTACTGTTCAGGATTATAGTCTACTGTTCATGATTATAGTCTACTGTTCATGATTATAGTCTACTGTTCATGATTATAGTCTACTGTTCATGATTATAGTCTACTGTTCATGATTATAGTCTACTGTTCATGATTATAGTCTACTGTTCAGGATTATAGTCTACTGTTCATGATTATAGTCTACTGTTTATGATTATAGTCTACTGTTCATGATTACAGTCTACTGTTCATGATTATAGTCGGGGCAAAAAGCTCTCAGTCTGCCGTCTGAAGTGCATTCATATTTAACTCCCTCACACATCACAGCACTCTGGCCTATTAGGAGGATTCATCTTTTCTTGCGGTCTCACCTGTGATTGATTATTGTCACGTCCAATCTGAATTTATCCACAGAGGGGGAAGATAATTAGGTCTAATTTTACCTCCACTGGCAAGAACGGGGATGTGCTTTGGTTGGTTCTTGTCTTCATCAGATGACCAAAGAAGTGAGCTGAACTGCTTTTTTCCCTAGACTTGTAATCACAGTCATTTTAAGACTTTGAAACGTTATCACGGGATGAGGAACACTGCCTTTATACTTTTTTAATAAGAACTACCAAAATCTAACAAAACTATTTGCAACGAGGCTCTTTGGAATTCCTGAATGATCCAATATGGTGTACTGAATTTCTCTGATATTTCATGTTACACTTTACGAGTAATTAACTATTATTAATTCATTGTGATCTGTAAAGAATTAATCTAGTTGAGCTCGTTTTTTAATCAAATTCATAAAATGCTGAGACATCCCTCAATTTGAGATATTTTCATTTAATTCAATTACATTACTACTTAAATAGGTATTGAATTAAAAAAGTGCCTTTTTTAAAGTCAATCGATGTTTTAAAGAAGAATGAAACATCAGGTCCGTATAGTCCTGAAGTTGAAACATCAATAACCAGTGGCGGGCCGTGCGTTTCCCACCTAGGCCTTCAGTGATGTCCCACTTCAATGATGACCTCTCCAAATAGCATCATTGATGTCACCACATGACCATTGCTGGATAAAAACTATCCAGAAACATATTCACGCACTACTGGCCATTGGACAAAACGGGTAATTTTCTGGCACATTTAAAAAACAGTAAACCTGCATCAGCAATTAAAACATATCTTTACGGGTCCTGTCAAATTTAAATTGCAAAAAACCTTTTAAACATGAAAAAATAAAATCTGTGAACTCACATTTCATTGCCGGGACAGCTGAGCTAGCTTCCGGGGTTAGCCGACATGGCCTCACAAGATGTAGTTTGTCTTGAAATATCCTTCTTGAAAATGGCCTTGCAAATATATGTCTTGTCTTGTCTAATCATTAAAGATGCAGACGAGACGTGTCGGCTTACTTCTTAATGTTTACTCCAAAGCGAGCTCATCAAAAACATCCCACTGCCGGCATGTCTACATTCAACAACCTAAACGGGGCTACTGCATGCTCTGCACTACTGTGGCATGCTGGGTAATGGAGTTCTTATGTTACATAGTGCATAACAACACTATATATATCTGCCTTAGGCCATCTAGAACAGTGGTTCTCAACCTTTTTCAGTGATGTACCCCCTGTGAACATGTTTTTAATTCAAGTACC
>NC_084629.1:1278651-1321151 GCF_033978795.1 Nerophis ophidion
AAGTGATTGGATAGTCCAACTAACTAAGTGATTGGATAGTCCAACTAACTAAGTGATGTGATAGTCCAACTAACTAAGTGATTGGATAGTCCAACTAACTAAGTGATTGGATAGTCCAACCAACTAAGTGATTGGATAGTCCAACTAACTAAGTGATTGGATAGTCCAACTAACTAAGTGATTGGATAGTCCAACTAACTAAGTGATTGGATAGTCCAACTAACTAAGTGATTGGATAGTCCAACTAACTAAGTGATGGGATAGTCCAACTAACTAAGTGATGTGATAGTCCAACTAACTAAGTGATTGGATAGTCCAACTAACTAAGTGATTGGATAGTCCAACTAACTAAGTGATGTGATAGTCCAACTAACTAAGTGATTGGATAGTCCAACTAACTAAGTGATTGGATAGTCCAACCAACTAAGTGATTGGATAGTCCAACTAACTAAGTGATTGGATAGTCCAACTAACTAAGTGATGTGATAGTCCAACTAACTAAGTGATTGGATAGTCCAACTAACTAAGTGATTGGATAGTCCAACTAACTAAGTGATGTGATAGTCCAACTAACTAAGTGATTGGATAGTCCAACTAACTAAGTGATTGGATAGTCCAACCAACTAAGTGATTGGATAGTCCAACTAACTAAGTGATTGGATAGTCCAACTAACTAAGTGATGTGATAGTCCAACTAACTAAGTGATTGGATAGTCCAACTAACTAAGTGATTGGATAGTCCAACTAACTAAGTGATTGGATAGTCCAACTAACTAAGTGATTGGATAGTCCAACTAACTAAGTGATTGGATAGTCCAACTAATTAAGTGATTGGATAGTCCAACTAACTAAGTGATTGGATAGTCCAACTAACTAAGTGATTGGATAGTCCAACTAACTAAGTGATTGGATAGTCCAACTAACTAAGTGATTGGATAGTCCAACTAACTAAGAAGCAAACTGGATCAATAGAGCAAGCAGTCATCAAAGTATAAAAAATAAATCTGAGAAATTGATCCGTGGTAATGAAAGTTCGTCTAACAGAGCAAAGACACAGTTTGTGCACAAGTAAAAGTCAAAAGTGTGTTGGATTAAAACCACTTGAACAAGTAGAATTTATCCCAAAAGTTTGGAGCATCTTTCATGCAAGAAAGTCTTCCTTCAATGTTTGTGTATGTGGACAAGCTGCTTCTGGACTTAATCACTGAAGTTCTTTCTTTGGCTGAAATGAAATCCGACTCTTCCTTCTTCAGGCCTTTGTCATGCAGAAGGCGAGCCGCTGACTCTGAAGGTCCAGGATGAAAAGATGGCGCAGCTGCTTGTACCGCCGGGACCAGACAGCTTTCGTCGCTTTAGTCGGGAGTCCCTCGCCGCAATCGAGAAGCAGATCGCTGACGAAAACGCCCAAGAACCGAAGGGGGAAAAGAAAAAGCGCAACGATGACGATGACCTCAAGCCCAGTCGTGACTTGGAAGCGGGCAAGTCCCTCCCCCTGGTCTACGGGGACGTCCCCAAAGGAATGGTGTCCACACCCCTGGAAGACTTGGATCCTTACTACAGCAATCAAAAGGTAGCTTTAGTTCACCTCAACTGACTCTTCTCAGTCTTGTCCACCAATGGACGGATCCTCAGTGCTGTCATGTAGCTTCCACAAGCAGTGCTGTCATGTAGCTTCCACAAGCAGTGCTGTCATGTAGCTTCCACAAGCAGTGCTGTCATGTAGCTTCCACAAGCAGTGCTGTCATGTAGCTTCCACAAGCAGTGCTGTCATGTAGCTTCCACAAGCAGACACAACCAAGCTTCCACAAGCAGACACAACCAAGTCACATTGCAGCAAAACCATCTGCAAATGTGTTTTTTTTTATCTGTGTGTGTGTGTGTGTGTGTGTGTGTGTGTGTGTGTGTGTGTGTGTGTGTGTGTGTGTGTGTGTGTGTGTGTGTGTGTGTGTGTGTGTGTGTGTGTGTTCTCCTATTTCTACACTTCTTGAGACACCAACAAGGAAAAGTAGCTTCCATAGGAGCAGCAGAGAAGAAGTTGGCAGCCAAGTGATCATGTGTTGGTCTCACGACTGAAAACCATTGCATCTAACAGAGAAGGTCTCATTTGTGGGGACATCCATCTAAGTGAGGGTGCTAACCCTAAGTGAGGGTGCTAACCCAAAGTGAGGGTGCTAACCCAAAGTGAGGGTGCTAACCCAAAGTGAGGGTGCTAACCCTAACCCTAAGTGAGGGTGCTAACCCTAACCCTAAGTGAGGGTGCTAACCCTAAGTGAGGGTGCTAACCCTAACCCTAAGTGAGGGTGCTAACCCTAACCCTAAGTGAGGGTGCTAACCCTAAGTGAGGGTGCTAACCCTAACCCTAAGTGAGGGTGCTAACCCTAAGTGAGGGTGCTAACCCTAAGTGAGGGTGCTAACCCTAACCCTAAGTGAGGGTGCTAACCCTAAGTGAGGGTGCTAACCCTAAGTGAGGGTGCTAACCCTAACCCAAAGTGAGGGTACTAACCCTAACCCAAAGTGAGGGTACTAACCCTAACCCTAAGTGAGGGTGCTAACCCTAAGTGAGGGTGCTAACCCTAAGTGAGGGTGCTAACCCTAACCCTAACACTAAGTGAGGGTGCTAACCCTAACCCTAACCCTAAGTGAGGGTGCTAACCCTAAGTGAGGGTGCTAACCCTAACCTTAAGTGAGGGTGCTAACGCTAAGTGAGGGTGCTCCCAAAAAGGAGGGGTTTGGTTTTTCACATTGACTGTGTGTCGCTTTTTAAAAGTGCTCCCCCTCTGGTCAACATATGAAGTAACAAGTGTGTAAAAATTGGAAGTGCTCCCCCTTTGTGTGTCTTAAATGTTTGTTCTAGTTTCCTTTTATGTGCATCTCAGTCTCTGTTTCTGTCTTTGTGTCTCTGTTTCTGTCTTTGTGTCTCTGTTTCTGTCTTTGTGTCTCTGTTTCTGTCTTTGTGTCTCTGTTTCTGTCTTTGTGTCTCTGTTTTTGTCTTTGTGTCTTTCTACTCGGCTGATGTAACTGTTGGCTGGGGGAGGGAGGGGGTGCATAGTAAACTCAACTTGTAACTCAAGTTACAACACGGGCACACACAAGCTAGAACACAGACACACAAGCTAGAACACAGACACACACAAGCTAGAACACAGACACACACAAGTTAGAACACAGACACACAAGCTAGAATACAGTCACACAAGCTAGAACACAGACACACAAGTTAGAACACAGACACACACAAGTTAGAACACAGACACACAAGCTAGAACACAGGCACACACAAGTTAGAACACAGACACACAAGCTAGAACACAGACACACACAAGTTAGAACACAGACACACAAGCTAGAATACAGTCACACAAGCTAGAACACAGACACACAAGTTAGAACACAGACACACACAAGCTAGAACACAGACACACAAGTTAGAACACAGACACACACAAGTTAGAACACAGACACACAAGCTAGAACACAGGCACACACAAGTTAGAACACAGACACACACAAGTTAGAACACAGACACACAAGCTAGAACACAGACACACACAAGCTAGAACACAAACACACACAAGTTAGAACACAGACACACACAAGTTAGAACACAGACACACACAAGCTAGAACACAGACACACAAGCTAGAACACAGACACACACAAGTTAGAACACAGACACACACAAGTTAGAACACAGACACACACAAGCTAGAACACAGACACACACAAGCTAGAACACAGACACACACAAGTTAGAACACAGACACACACAAGCTAGAACACAGACACACACAAGTTAGAACACAGACACACACAAGCTAGAACACAAACACACACAAGTTAGAACACAGACACACACAAGCTAGAACACAGACACACACAAGTTAGAACACAGACACACACAAGTTAGAACACAGACACACAAGCTAGAACACAGACACACACAAGTTAGAACACAGACACACACAAGCTAGAACACAGACACACACAAGTTAGAACGCGGACACACACAAGTTAGAAGGCAGACACACACAAGCTAGAACACAGACACACACAAGTTAGAACACAGACACACACAAGCTAGAACACAGACACACAAGCTAGAACACAGACACACACAAGCTAGAACACAGACACACACAAGTTAGAACACAGACACACAAGCTAGAATACAGTCACACAAGCTAGAACACAGACACACAAGTTAGAACACAGACACACACAAGTTAGAACACAGACACACAAGCTAGAACACAGGCACACACAAGTTAGAACACAGACACACACAAGTTAGAACACAGACACACAAGCTAGAACACAGACACACACAAGATAGAACACAGACACACACAAGCTAGAACACAGACACACACAAGTTAGAACACAGACACACACAAGCTAGAACACAAACACACACAAGTTAGAACACAGACACACACAAGTTAGAACACAGACACACACAAGCTAGAACACAGACACACAAGCTAGAACACAGACACACACAAGTTAGAACACAGACACACACAAGTTAGAACACAGACACACACAAGCTAGAACACAGACACACACAAGCTAGAACACAGACACACACAAGTTAGAACACAGACACACACAAGCTAGAACACAGACACACACAAGTTAGAACACAGACACACACAAGCTAGAACACAAACACACACAAGTTAGAACACAGACACACACAAGCTAGAACACAGACACACACAAGTTAGAACACAGACACACACAAGTTAGAACACAGACACACAAGCTAGAACACAGACACACACAAGTTAGAACACAGACACACACAAGCTAGAACACAGACACACACAAGTTAGAACGCGGACAAACACAAGTTAGAAGGCAGACACACACAAGCTAGAACACAGACACACACAAGTTAGAACACAGACACACACAAGCTAGAACACAGACACACACAAGCTAGAACACAGTCACACACACGCTAGAACACAGACACACACAAGTTAGAACACAGACACACAAGCTAGAACACAGACACACAAGCTAGAACACAGACACAAGTTAGAACACAGACACACACAAGTTAGAACACAGACACACAAGCTAGAACACAGGCACACACAAGTTAGAACACAGACACACACAAGTTAGAACACAGACACACACAAGTTAGAAGGCGGACACACACAAGCTAGAACACAGACACACACAAGTTAGAACACAGACACACACAAGCTAGAACACAGACACACAAGTTAGAAGGCAGACACACACACATAAGAACACAGACACACACAAGTTAGAAGGCGGACACACACAAGCTAGAACACAGACACACAAGTTAGAAGGCAGACACACACACACACACATTAGAACACAGACACACACAAGTTAGAAGGCAGACACACACACACATTAGAACACAGACACACACACACAAGTTAGAGGGCGGACACACACAAGCTAGAACACAGACACACACAAGTTAGAAGGCGGACACACACAAGTTAGAACACAGACACAGACAAGTTAGAACACAGACACACACAAGCTAGAACACAGACACACAAGTTAGAAGGCAGACACACACACATAAGAACACAGACACACACAAGTTAGAACACAGACACACACAAGTTAGAGGGCGGACACACACAAGCTAGAACACAGACACACACAAGTTAGAAGGCGGACACACACAAGTTAGAACACAGACACACACAAGTTAGAACACAGACACACACAAGCTAGAACACAGACACACACAAGCTAGAACACAGACACACAAGTTAGAAGGCAGACACACACACATAAGAACACAGACACACACAAGTTAGAACACAGACACACACAAGTTAGAAGGCGGACACACACAAGCTAGAACACAGACACACAAGTTAGAAGGCAGACACACACACACACACATTAGAACACAGACACACACAAGTTAGAAGGCAGACACACACACACATTAGAACACAGACACACACACACAAGTTAGAGGGCGGACACACACAAGCTAGAACACAGACACACACAAGTTAGAAGGCGGACACACACAAGTTAGAAGGCGGACACACACACGTTAGAACACAGACACACACAAGTTAGAAGGCAGACACACACAAGTTAGAAGGCGGACACACACATACGTTAGAACACAGACACACACAAGTTAGAAGGCGGACACACACACACGTTAAAACACAGACACACACAAGTTAGAAGGCGGACACACACACACGTTAGAACACAGACACACACACACAAGTTAGAAGGCGGACACACACACACGTTAGAACACAGACACACACAAGTTAGAAGGCAGACACACACAAGTTAGAAGGCGGACACACACACACGTTAGAACACAGACACACACAAGTTAGAAGGCGGTCACACACACACGTTAGAACACAGACACACACACACAAGTTAGAAGGCGGACACACACACACGTTAAAACACAGACACACACAAGTTAGAAGGCGGACACACACACACGTTAGAACACAGACACACACAAGTTAGAAGGCGGACACACACACACATTAGAACACAGACACACACAAGTTAGAAGGCGGACACACACACACGTTAAAACACAGACACACACAAGTTAGAAGGCGGACACACACACACGTTAGAACACAGACACACACACACAAGTTAGAAGGCGGACACACACACACGTTAGAACACAGACACACACAAGTTAGAAGGCGGACACACACACACATTAGAACACAGACACACACAAGTTAGAAGGCGGACACACACACACGTTAGAACACAGACACACACAAGTTAGAAGGCGGACACACACACACGTTAAAACACAGACACACACAAGTTAGAAGGCGGACACACACACACGTTAGAACACAGACACACACACACAAGTTAGAAGGCGGACACACACACACGTTAGAACACAGACACACACACACAAGTTAGAAGGCGGACACACACACATGTTAGAACACAGACACACACAAGTTAGAAGGCGGACACACACACACGTTAGAACACAGACACACACACACAAGTTAGAAGGCGGACACACACACACGTTAGAACACAGACACACACACACAAGTTAGAAGGCGGACACACACACATGTTAGAACACAGACACACACAAGTTAGAAGGCGGACACACACACACGTTAGAACACAGACACACACACACAAGTTAGAAGGCGGACACACACACACATGTTAGAACACAGACACACACAAGTTAGAAGGCAGACACACACAGATTGGCTTAGTCATTTGCAAAGTGTTTTGCTAGAATAATACTTCCATAAAGACATGTGTGCTTTCATACGACTTGAGAGGACAAAAGGAAGACGGAGCCAAGTCGAGATTGATTAGCGTGGACAAGAATAAAAGAGTGAGAGTGGACAAGAATAAAAGAGTGAGAGTGGAGAAGAATAAAAGAGTGAGAGTGGAGAAGAATAAAAGAGTGAGAGTGGACAAGAATAAAAGAGTGAGAGTGGAGAAGAATAAAAGAGTGAGAGTGGACAAGAATAAAAGAGTGAGAGTGGACAAGAATAAAAGAGTGAGAGTGGAGAAGAATAAAAGAGTGAGAGTGGACAAGAATAAAAGAGTGAGAGTGGAGAAGAATAAAAGAGTGAGAGTGGACAAGAATAAAAGAGTGAGAGTGGAGAAGAATAAAAGAGTGAGAGTGGACAAGAATAAAAGAGTGAGAGTGGACAAGAATAAAAGAGTGAGAGTGGAGAAGAATAAAAGAGTGAAAAGATGAGGTCCATCAGCAGTTGGTCAGTCCTGGTTAGAGAACAAGCGGGTCAAGTGTCTGTCCTGATATGATTCATCTTCTGTCTTTTTGTCTCCCCCTCAGACTTTTATAGTAATAAACAAAGGAAATGTCATCTTCCGTTTCAACGCTGCTTCTGCCTTGTATCTCTTGAATCCTTTTAACCCGCTGAGAAGAATATCCATTTGGATTTTGGTTCACTCATATCCTTTTTGCAATGTTTACCAAAGGTCATCTTTGCTCCCCAGCAGCTCGCTTTCAGGTGCTGGAGATCCACGGGCAATAAAGTACGATCTAATCTAATCTAATCTTCTGTACAACATCTGCAGCAACAATTCTTTCTAATTCAGCAACATTTCATCAATTCATGGAAACACAAACATCTCCATTGAAAAACAAAGCTTTAGTTTTTCATTTCTGCTGACAGTTCATTATCATTGTTTTAGTTATTGTTTTTACATCCATCCATTTTCTACCGCTTATTCGCTTTCGGGGTCGCGGGGGGCGCTGGCGCCTATCTCAGCTACAATCGGGCGGAAGGTGGGGTACACCCTGGACAAGTCGCCACCTCATCACAGGGCCAACACAGATAGACAGACAACATTCACACACTAGGGACCATTTAGTGTTGCCAATCAACCTATCCCCAGGTGCATGTCTTTGGAGGTGGGAGGGGCCTATCCCCAGGTGCATGTCTTTGGAGGTGGGAGGGGCCTATCCCCAGGTGCATGTCTTTGGAGGTGGGAGGGGCCTATCCCCAGGTGCATGTCTTTGGAAGTGGGAGGGGCCTATCCCCAGGTGCATGTCTTTGGCAGTGGGAGGGGCCTATCCCCAGGTGCATGTCCTTGGCGGTGGGAGGGGCCTATCCCCAGGTGCATGTCTTTGGCGGTGGGAGGGGCCTATCCCCAGGTGCATGTCCTTGGCGGTGGGAGGGGCCTATCCCCAGGTGCATGTCTTTGGCGGTGGGAGGGGCCTATCCCCAGGTGCATGTCCTTGGCGGTGGGAGGGGCCTATCCCCAGGTGCATGTCTTTGGCGGTGGGAGGGGCCCATCCCCAGGTGCATGTCTTTGGAAGTGGGAGGGGCCTATCCCCAGGTGCATGTCTTTGGAGGTGGGAGGGGCCTATCCCCAGGTGCATGTCTTTGGAGGTGGGAGGAAGCCGGAGTACCCGGAGGGAACCCACGCACTCACGGGGAGAACATGCAAACTCCACACAGAAAGATCCCGAGCCTGGATTTGAACCCAGGACTGCAGGACCTTCGTATTGTGAGGCAGACGCACTAACCCCTCTGCCACCATGAAGCCTTATTGTTTTTCGACACTGAAAAATGAAAAAAAAAAAAAAGAAAAATGAAATGAAAAAAAATAAAAAGATTGATTCATTTCATTTATATTTTGAAACATACAAGCAAAGTTATTTTTCAGTGTTATTGTTTTTCGACACTGAAAAATAACTCTGGTTGTATGTTTCAAAATATAAATGAAATGAATCAATCTTTTTATTTTTCATGACAAATATGATGAGTGTAAAGGAGCAAGAAGCGCTCCTGTGCCAGCACTTCAAAGCAAATCATGACCACTTCTGTTTCATGTTCATGATTCTGCGGCTATAAAATTGCCAGATTGTGTATTTAGTTACTTGTATGCCAATTCTGGGATACAGTATTTGAAAAATAACCAAGCTGGGTTTTTTTATGATTTAGGTTAGTTTTGAGCTCTTTCAAAGTTGTTCCCTCTAAAGTTCAGTGACACACATTTTTACACGTGAATGATCATTTATTTGATACATTTTACATCATTTCCATTTCAATCCGTTTCCGAATTGTTGCTTGAATACCAAATGTAAAAAGTACATTTGGTGTGTGCAGGACACACAATTGTAGTATTTAGCAGATCATGCAATCTTTTCAGATTGAGTTGAGTGAAGTCAAGTCTTATAGATGAATGCTATATGATTGTTCAGATATTGTATTTGTCAATGCAGTCTATTGGACTGGAGATGAATACACAATAGTGATTTTAGGAGCTCCTTTTCCTTGACCCCAGTGTGTACATTATTCAGCGTGGTGATCATGTGCACTATCCTCACCAACTGTGCATTTATGACACTCAATAAGCCGCCTGACTGGGCAAAGAATGTGGAGTAAGTATCTTATTTTCTCACACAGTAAAACCAATATTGATAGTCATGATGAAGACATTTGTTTTTGTCTCCAATAGATACACCTTTACTGGAATTTACACCTTTGAATCCCTGGTTAAAATTTTAGCCCGGGGGTTTTGCATAGGGAAGTTCACCTTTCTGAGGGATCCATGGAACTGGCTGGACTTCTCCGTCATTGTTATGGCGTGAGTATTTTCATGAAATGGTTATCACTTTAGCAACAGAGGAAGTGACACATGTTTATGGATGGCTTTGCATGTAGGGAATTTGGTACAATTCCTACAATAATATATGGCAGCTGTGTAATTTCAAGCCTTTTAATGAAAGGCAAACAAACATGTAACGTAACATCAGCAATGTACAAGTGTGTATTATCAGCGTGTCTCATATTTCTTAATTCCCAAGAGGCAGCATGGAAAGAATAAAAGAATGGGACATAAAGTTGGGGTACCTCACAACTTGGTTTCTAAAGAACATGTCTCTATACTTAAGAATAAAAAGAATGGGACATAAAGTTGGGGTACCTCACAACTTGGTTTCTAAAGAATATGTCTCCATACTTACATGGAAAGATGTGTCTGTAAGATAAGAGCGGCCTCAGTTCCAAACACAACCAGAGAGGCTTTGATAACCCTTGATGTATCGACCTTTTGTGCCTTTTTCACTCGTGACTTCTTCCAGGTCAAATCTCAAGTTTTAGTTGTATGTTTTCTTGCAGGTATGTCACCGAGTTCGTAAACCTCGGAAACTTTTCAGCTCTTCGCACATTTAGAGTACTGAGAGCTTTCAAGGCTATTTCTGTGATCCCAGGTAAGTCATGACAATTACGCAATATAAGGGATTATCTTGCATTGTTGTTCACACATCTGTTTGTCTTGGAATGCATTGAACTGTAATGCTTAGTACGTATTGCTACTTACAGTGCTCGTATGCGCTCACAGTGTGTCCATACTTGCATAGACTTACTTAAAACTATGACTATTACACGCCCTTTTGTGTGTCCATAGCTCTAATGCTAATGAGTGTGACTCCAAGAAGTGTTAGTGCACTGTAAACTCCAGCTACACATTCCGTGACTTTGCACTTGTCATTCATCAGCTCATTGAAATCTCAGGGCATTCAATCCATCGCTACTGGACTGTTTGGTTTGTGTTAGGAGACGTTTTGCCTCTCACCCGAGTAGGTTTCATCACTTCTTGCTCATAGACTTAGGTTGGTCAGATTTAGTCCGGCGGCTGGTGCCAATACCCCAAATATTTATACTCAAAACTATGATGGTGTGCCTGAGCAAGGACGGTTTTGGCCTATCGAAGAGAAAAACAACTGCTTTGATGCAAACAAGCAATCCTAACTGTCGAAGCCAGCGACAGTCGTTCAAGTGTCATTTCCCTTTGTTAGCATTGAAATATTGTGTGGCAGAAAGACTGCTGTGGATCGACGACTCCAGGTCCAAAAGAGTCTGAATAACCCACGTTAGCATTCCATTCAGTTGTAAACAAATGGCACAATTGGCGTTCTGCTCACCTTTCTAACTCCTGTTATTTGTTGGAGGCTAAATGGCTGTTTTCTCCAATGTGGACTTGCAGTCCAAAAAAGGCAACTTACTGTCTTTGACATCCTCACCTGTGAACTTGTTGTTTTTGTCCACATGAGTTCATGTGCTCAGTGAAGGCTTGCACTTCTTGGTTTCCGATATTCACCCATGTGTCATCCACATATCTGGAGCAATGACTTGGTGCTGTTCCGTTAAAAGAGCTCAGAGCTCTCTTGTCCATGTCCTCCACGTAAAGGTTTGCTACTATTTGGTGTAGAGATGACGCCAAGGCACAACCATGCTTTTGTCTGTGAAACATTGTCATCATTTCAAAGTATGTAGTGTTAAGGCAAAGTTACAGCTTTTGTTGAAATAGCTTATGCTGAATACCTACTTTTTGACTCACACCACATACTGGAACTCAAACTGGACGTTATGGTTTAGGTTTGGTTGATATCAGTACTTCAGTCATCAAACAACGGCATCATGTGAGAAATGGACATTGAAACAGTGTAGGTGTGACTTAGTAGGATATGTACAGCCAGCAGAGAACATAGTCAGTTCACATAGCATAAGAACAAGTATATACATTTGATTATTTACAATCCGGTGAGGTGGGATCTGGAGGGGGAGGGTGTTAGTCTAGGGTTGTGTTCTTTTAGTGCGCTTTTGAAGGAGGATAGAGATGCACTTACTCTTCCACCTGTTGGGAGTGCATTCCACATTGATGTGGCATAGAAGGAGAATGAGTTAAGACCTTTATTGGATGGGAATCTGGGTTTAGCGTGGTTTGTGGAGCTCCCCCTAGTGTTGTGGTTATGGCGCTCATTTACGTTAAGGAAATAGTTTGACATGTACTTGGGTATCAGGGAGGTGTAGTGCATTTTATAGACTAGGCTCAGTGCAAGTTGTTTTACTCGGTCCTCCACCCTGAGCCAGCCCACTTTGGACAAGTGGGTTGGATTGAGGTGTGATCTGGGGTGGAGGTCTAAAAGTAACCCGACTAACTTGACCTGGGATGTTTGGAGTCTAGATTTGAGGGTTTTGGAGGTGCTGGGGTACCAGGAGGTGCAAGCGTAATCAAGAAAGGGTTGAATGAGAGTTCCCGCTAGAATCTTCAAGGTGCTTTTATTGACCAGAGAGGAGATTCTGTAGAGGAATCTGGTTCTTTGGTTGACCTTTTTGATCACCTTGGTTGCCATTTTATCACAGGAAAGATTAGCCTCTAGAATGGAAGCTAGGTAGGTGATCTCATCCTTCCTGGTGATAACAATGTCACCCACTTTTATAGTCAAGTCACTGACCTTCTTAAGTTTGATATGGGACCCAAATAGGATGGATTCCCTTTTACCTAAGTGTATGGATAGCTTGTTGTCGGCGAGCCAGGTGCAAATATTGAGGAGTTCAGCACTGAGGATTTGTTCCACCTGTGACTTGTCCTTGACGGATACCAGCAGGGCCGAGTCATCCGCAAACAGGAACAATTCACAGTGTCATGCTGATGGCATGTCATTGACCTATATTAGGAACAGTTAAGGTCCTAGTATTCTGCCTTGGGGGACTCCACAGCTTACTGAGAGGGGAGGGGACGTGGTGCTGTTCACCTCTACCAGTATTTATAATGTCCAGCATGACCAGCAGTATTTATAATGTCCAGCATGACCGTGCCGCAGTATTTATAATGTCCAGCATGACCGTGCCGCAGTATTTATAATGTCCATCATGACCATGCCGCAGTATTTATAATGTCCAGCATGACCGTGCCGCAGTATTTATAATGTCCATCATGACCATGCCGCAGTATTTATAATGTCCAGCATGACCGTGCCGCAGTATTTATAATGTCCAGCATGACCGTGCCGCAGTATTTCTAATGTCCAGCATGACCGTGCCGCAGTATTTATAATGTCCAGCATGACCGTGCCGCAGTATTTATAATGTCCAGCATGACCGTGCCGCAGTATTTATAATGTCCAGCATTGACCGTGCCGCAGTATTTATAATGTCCAGCATGACCGTGCCGCAGTATTTATAATGTCCAGCATGACCGTGCCGCAGTATTTATAATGTCCAGCATGACCGTGCCGCAGTATTTATAATGTCCAGCATGACCATGCCGCAGTATTTATTATGTCCAGCATGACCATGCCGCAGTATTTATAATGTCCAGCATGACCGTGCCGCAGTATTTATAATGTCCATCATGACCGTGCCGCAGTATTTATAATGTCCAGCATGACCGTGCCGCAGTATTTATAATGTCCATCATGACCATGCCGCAGTATTTATAATGTCCAGCATGACCGTGCCGCAGTATTTCTAATGTCCAGCATGACCGTGCCGCAGTATTTATAATGTCCAGCATGTCCGTGCCGCAGTATTTATAATGTCCAGCATGACCATGCCGCAGTATTTATAATGTCCAGCATGACCATGCCGCAGTATTTATAATGTCCAGCATGACCATGCCGCAGTATTTATAATGTCCAGCATGACCATGCCGCAGTATTTATAATGTCCAGCATGTCCAGCAGTATTTATAATGTCCAGCATGACCATGCCGCAGTATTTATAATGTCCAGCATGACCATGCCGCAGTATTTATAATGTCCAGCATGACCGTGCCGCAGTATTTATAATGTCCAGCATGACCGTGCCGCAGTATTTATAATGTCCAGCATGTCCGTGCCGCAGTATTTATAATGTCCAGCATGACCATGCCGCAATATTTATAATGTCCAGCATGACCATGCCGCAGTATTTATAATGTCCAGCATGACCGTGCCGCAGTATTTATAATGTCCAGCATGACCATGCCGCAGTATTTATAATGTCCAGCATGACCGTGCCGCAGTATTTATAATGTCCAGCATGACCGTGCCGCAGTATTTATAATGTCCAGCATGACCGTGCCGTAGTATTTATAATGTCCAGCATGTCCGTGCCGCAGTATTTATAATGTCCAGCATGTCCGTGCCGCAGTATTTATAATGTCCATCATGACCATGCCGCAATATTTATAATGTCCAGCATGACCATGCCGCAATATTTATAATGTCCAGCATGACCATGCCGCAGTATTTATAATGTCCAGCATGACCAGCAGTATTTATAATGTCCAGCATGTCCAGCAGTATTTATAATGTCCAGCATGACCAGCAGTATTTATAATGTCCAGCATGACCAGCAGTATTTATAATGTCCAGCATGTCCAGCAGTATTTATAATGTCCAGCATGTCCGTGCCGCAGTATTTATAATGTCCAGCATGACCATGCCGCAATATTTATAATGTCCAGCATGACCATGCCGCAGTATTTATAATGTCCAGCATGACCAGCAGTATTTATAATGTCCAGCATGTCCAGCAGTATTTATAATGTCCAGCATGTCCGTGCCGCAGTATTTATAATGTCCAGCATGACCGTGCCGCAGTATTTATAATGTCCAGCATGACCATGCCGCAGTATTTATAATGTCCAGCATGACCGTGCCGCAGTATTTATAATGTCCAGCATGACCGTGCCGCAGTATTTATAATGTCCAGCATGACCGTGCCGTAGTATTTATAATGTCCAGCATGACCGTGCCGCAGTATTTATAATGTCCAGCATGACCATGCCGCAGTATTTATAATGTCCAGCACAGAGGCGTAACTAGACCTATTACTGTACTGGGGCACACCAGGGGCCTCACTAGACCTAATACTGTACTGGGGCACACCTGGGGCCTCACTAGACCTAATACTGTACTGGGACACACCTGGGGCCTCACTAGACCTAATACTGTACTGGGGCACACCTGGGGCCTCACTAGACCTAATACTGTACTGGGGCACACCAGGGGCCTCACTAGACCTAATACTGTACAGGGGCACACCTGGGGCCTCACTAGACCTAATACTGTACTGGGGCACACCTGGGGCCTCACTAGACCTAATACTGTACTGGGGCACACCTGGGGCCTCACTAGACCTAATACTGTACTGGGGCACACCTGGGGCGTCACTAGACCTAATACTGTACTGGGGCACACCTGGGGCCTCACTAGACCTAATACTGTACTGGGGCACACCAGGGGCCTCACTAGACCTAATACTGTACAGGGGCACACCTGGGGCCTCACTAGACCTAATACTGTACTGGGGCACACCTGGGGCCTCACTAGACCTAATACTGTACTGGGGCACACCTGGGGCCTCACTAGACCTAATACTGTACTGGGGCACACCAGGGGCCTCACTAGACCTAATACTGTACTGGGGCACACCTGGGGCCTCACTAGACCTAATACTGTACAGGGCACACCTGGGGCCTCACTAGACTTAATACTGTACTGGGGCACACCTGGGGCCTCACTAGACCTAATACTGTACAGGGGCACACCTGGGGCGTCACTAGACCTAATACTGTACTGGGGCACACCAGGGGCCTCACTAGACCTAATACTGTACAGGGGCACACCTGGGGCCTCACTAGACCTAATACTGTACAGGGGCACACCTGGGGCCTCACTAGACCTAATACTGTACAGGGGCACACCTGGGGCCTCACTAGACCTAATACTGTACTGGGGCACACCAGGGGCCTCACTAGACCTAATACTGTACTGGGGCACACCTGGGGCCTCACTAGACCTAATACTGTACAGGGGCACACCTGGGGCCTCACTAGACCTAATACTGTACTGGGGCACACCAGGGGCCTCACTAGACCTAATACTGTACTGGGGCACACCTGGGGCCTCACTAGACCTAATACTGTACAGGGGCACACCTGGGGCCTCACTAGACCTAATACTGTACTGGGGCACACCTGGGGCCTCACTAGACCTAATACTGTACTGGGGCACACCTGGGGCCTCACTAGACCTAATACTGTACTGGGGCACACCTGGGGCCTCACTAGACCTAATACTGTACTGGGGCACACCAGGGGCCTCACTAGACCTAATACTGTACAGGGGCACACCTGGGGCCTCACTAGACCTAATACTGTACAGGGGCACACCTGGGGCCTCACTAGACCTAATACTGTACAGGGGCACACCTGGGGCCTCACTAGACCTAATACTGTACTGGGGCACACCTGGGGCCTCACTAGACCTAATACTGTACAGGGGCACACCTGGGGCCTCACTAGACCTAATACTGTACTGGGGCACACCAGGGGCCTCACTAGACCTAATACTGTACAGGGGCACACCTGGGGCCTCACTAGACCTAATACTGTACTGGGGCACACCTGGGGCCTCACTAGACCTAATACTGTACTGGGGCACACCTGGGGCCTCACTAGACCTAATACTGTACTGGGGCACACCTGGGGCGTCACTAGACCTAATACTGTACTGGGGCACACCTGGGGCCTCACTAGACCTAATACTGTACTGGGGCACACCAGGGGCCTCACTAGACCTAATACTGTACAGGGGCACACCTGGGGCCTCACTAGACCTAATACTGTACTGGGGCACACCTGGGGCCTCACTAGACCTAATACTGTACTGGGGCACACCTGGGGCCTCACTAGACCTAATACTGTACTGGGGCACACCAGGGGCCTCACTAGACCTAATACTGTACTGGGGCACACCTGGGGCCTCACTAGACCTAATACTGTACAGGGCACACCTGGGGCCTCACTAGACTTAATACTGTACTGGGGCACACCTGGGGCCTCACTAGACCTAATACTGTACAGGGGCACACCTGGGGCGTCACTAGACCTAATACTGTACTGGGGCACACCAGGGGCCTCACTAGACCTAATACTGTACAGGGGCACACCTGGGGCCTCACTAGACCTAATACTGTACAGGGGCACACCTGGGGCCTCACTAGACCTAATACTGTACAGGGGCACACCTGGGGCCTCACTAGACCTAATACTGTACTGGGGCACACCAGGGGCCTCACTAGACCTAATACTGTACTGGGGCACACCTGGGGCCTCACTAGACCTAATACTGTACAGGGGCACACCTGGGGCCTCACTAGACCTAATACTGTACTGGGGCACACCAGGGGCCTCACTAGACCTAATACTGTACTGGGGCACACCTGGGGCCTCACTAGACCTAATACTGTACAGGGGCACACCTGGGGCCTCACTAGACCTAATACTGTACTGGGGCACACCTGGGGCCTCACTAGACCTAATACTGTACTGGGGCACACCTGGGGCCTCACTAGACCTAATACTGTACTGGGGCACACCTGGGGCCTCACTAGACCTAATACTGTACTGGGGCACACCAGGGGCCTCACTAGACCTAATACTGTACAGGGGCACACCTGGGGCCTCACTAGACCTAATACTGTACAGGGGCACACCTGGGGCCTCACTAGACCTAATACTGTACAGGGGCACACCTGGGGCCTCACTAGACCTAATACTGTACTGGGGCACACCTGGGGCCTCACTAGACCTAATACTGTACAGGGGCACACCTGGGGCCTCACTAGACCTAATACTGTACTGGGGCACACCAGGGGCCTCACTAGACCTAATACTGTACTGGGGCACACCAGGGGCCTCACTAGACCTAATACTGTACTGGGGCACACCTGGGGCCTCACTAGACCTAATACTGTACAGGGGCACACCTGGGGCCTCACTAGACCTAATACTGTACTGGGGCACACCAGGGGCCTCACTAGACCTAATACTGTACTGGGGCACACCTGGGGCCTCACTAGACCTAATACTGTACAGGGGCACACCTGGGGCCTCACTAGACCTAATACTGTACTGGGGCACACCAGGGGCCTCACTAGACCTAATACTGTACTGGGGCACACCTGGGGCCTCACTAGACCTAATACTGTACAGGGGCACACCTGGGGCCTCACTAGACCTAATACTGTACTGGGGCACACCTGGGGCGTCACTAGACCTAATACTGTACTGGGGCACACCTGGGGCCTCACTAGACCTAATACTGTACTGGGGCACACCTGGGGCCTCACTAGACCTAATACTGTACTGGGGCACACCTGGGGCGTCACTAGACCTAATACTGTACTGGGGCACACCTGGGGCCTCACTAGACCTAATACTGTACAGGGGCACACCTGGGGCCTCACTAGACCTAATACTGTACTGGGGCACACCTGGGGCCTCACTAGACCTAATACTGTACTGGGGCACACCTGGGGCCTCACTAGACCTAATACTGTACTGGGGCACACCTGGGGCCTCACTAGACCTAATACTGTACTGGGGCACACCTGGGGCCTCACTAGACCTAATACTGTACTGGGGCACACCTGGGGCCTCACTAGACCTAATACTGTACAGGGGCACACCTGGGGCCTCACTAGACCTAATACTGTACTGGGGCACACCTGGGGCGTCACTAGACCTAATACTGTACTGGGGCACACCAGGGGCCTCACTAGACCTAATACTGTACAGGGGCACACCTGGGGCCTCACTAGACCTAATACTGTACTGGGGCACACCTGGGGCGTCACTAGACCTAATACTGTACTGGGGCACACCTGGGGCCTCACTAGACCTAATACTGTACAGGGCACACCTGGGGCCTCACTAGACTTAATACTGTACTGGGGCACACCTGGGGCCTCACTAGACCTAATACTGTACAGGGGCACACCTGGGGCGTCACTAGACCTAATACTGTACTGGGGCACACCAGGGGCCTCACTAGACCTAATACTGTACAGGGGCACACCTGGGGCCTCACTAGACCTAATACTGTACAGGGGCACACCTGGGGCCTCACTAGACCTAATACTGTACAGGGGCACACCTGGGGCCTCACTAGACCTAATACTGTACTGGGGCACACCAGGGGCCTCACTAGACCTAATACTGTACTGGGGCACACCTGGGGCCTCACTAGACCTAATACTGTACAGGGGCACACCTGGGGCCTCACTAGACCTAATACTGTACTGGGGCACACCAGGGGCCTCACTAGACCTAATACTGTACTGGGGCACACCTGGGGCCTCACTAGACCTAATACTGTACAGGGGCACACCTGGGGCCTCACTAGACCTAATACTGTACTGGGGCACACCAGGGGCCTCACTAGACCTAATACTGTACTGGAGCACACCTGGGGCCTCACTAGACCTAATACTGTACTGGGGCACACCAGGGGCCTCACTAGACCTAATACTGTACAGGGGCACACCTGGGGCCTCACTAGACCTAATACTGTACAGGGGCACACCTGGGGCCTCACTAGACCTAATACTGTACAGGGGCACACCTGGGGCCTCACTAGACCTAATACTGTACTGGGGCACACCTGGGGCCTCACTAGACCTAATACTGTACAGGGGCACACCTGGGGCCTCACTAGACCTAATACTGTACTGGGGCACACCAGGGGCCTCACTAGACCTAATACTGTACTGGGGCACACCAGGGGCCTCACTAGACCTAATACTGTACTGGGGCACACCTGGGGCCTCACTAGACCTAATACTGTACAGGGGCACACCTGGGGCCTCACTAGACCTAATACTGTACTGGGGCACACCAGGGGCCTCACTAGACCTAATACTGTACTGGGGCACACCTGGGGCCTCACTAGACCTAATACTGTACAGGGGCACACCAGGGGCCTCACTAGACCTAATACTGTACTGGGGCACACCTGGGGCCTCACTAGACCTAATACTGTACAGGGGCACACCTGGGGCCTCACTAGACCTAATACTGTACTGGGGCACACCTGGGGCGTCACTAGACCTAATACTGTACTGGGGCACACCTGGGGCCTCACTAGACCTAATACTGTACAGGGGCACACCTGGGGCCTCACTAGACCTAATACTGTACTGGGGCACACCTGGGGCGTCACTAGACCTAATACTGTACTGGGGCACACCTGGGGCCTCACTAGACCTAATACTGTACTGGGGCACACCTGGGGCCTCACTAGACCTAATACTGTACTGGGGCACACCTGGGGCGTCACTAGACCTAATACTGTACTGGGGCACACCTGGGGCCTCACTAGACCTAATACTGTACAGGGGCACACCTGGGGCCTCACTAGACCTAATACTGTACTGGGGCACACCTGGGGCGTCACTAGACCTAATACTGTACTGGGGCACACCTGGGGCCTCACTAGACCTAATACTGTACTGGGGCACACCTGGGGCCTCACTAGACCTAATACTGTACTGGGGCACACCTGGGGCGTCACTAGACCTAATACTGTACTGGGGCACACCTGGGGCCTCACTAGACCTAATACTGTACAGGGGCACACCTGGGGCCTCACTAGACCTAATACTGTACTGGGGCACACCTGGGGCCTCACTAGACCTAATACTGTACTGGGGCACACCTGGGGCCTCACTAGACCTAATACTGTACTGGGGCACACCTGGGGCCTCACTAGACCTAATACTGTACTGGGGCACACCTGGGGCCTCACTAGACCTAATACTGTACTGGGGCACACCTGGGGCCTCACTAGACCTAATACTGTACTGGGGCACACCTGGGGCGTCACTAGACCTAATACTGTACTGGGGCACACCTGGGGCCTCACTAGACCTAATACTGTACAGGGGCACACCTGGGGCCTCACTAGACCTAATACTGTACTGGGGCACACCTGGGGCCTCACTAGACCTAATACTGTACTGGGGCACACCTGGGGCCTCACTAGACCTAATACTGTACTGGGGCACACCTGGGGCACAAATAATTCATGGGAGCGTGCAAAGCGCGCAAGCAAAAACATTTTTAGCACTTATTTATCATAAAAAAGACATAAGTAGTGCTTTAAACTCTGAAATCCTATCAGATGATGTTGTATGGATCTTTGATGAACCACCTGAAATGAACTTATGCATTTGACCTACTTGTGCACTTTTTGACTCCAGACTTCTAAACTGCTACTGGTAAAAACAAAAAGGAAGAGCAATGAATCTTTTTGAAATATTTATTGCAGTAATCATCTGCAAATTTAACATCTACAAAAGTAAAACAAAGAATAAAGCAGCCCTACATCTCTGGGTTCTTTTATATGATTTAATTTCCATTTATGGCAATGTGGCTAATCCTATTTCAGATACACAAAACTATCAAATATACACAAAACAATAAAGCCACAGTAGTCGAATAAATGAACAACTGTTGTGTGTCTGTTCAGGGAATCATTTTCTGAGAAGTAAACTGTAACGTCTCCTTTTCATTTTTGCAAAGTGGTCAATCACTCTGGACAGACATGGAAATATTACAGTAACTGTTATACAGTTGACCAGTGGTTCCCAACTGCTGTGACGCGACATAAAAGTGGATTGTGGGTCATTTTCAGTCACATGTGTGCATGAAAAAAAAAAGTTTAGGGAGAAGAAAATCAAATTGTGGCAACAAAACCAGATATTTTTTGCCATTTTTCTAGTGACTATTAGTGAGTATTTTAGCAAAAGGCAAAGCGACTAACAAGTTGGAGGAGGACTCAGGACAGACATGGAAATATAGTTTTTAAAAATCTAAATGGGGCAACAAAACCTGATATTTTTTTAAAAATCAAAATGGGGCAACAAAACCCGATATTTTCAGCCATCTTTCTGAAAACAAATACAGAAATGTTACTATTTTTTCTGGAAACAAAAGCAGATGCTTTAGCTGTAGCCATTTTTCTGGTGACAAAACAAGATTATTTTAGTCAAGTCACAGCGATTAACAAGACAAGTCTACTGTGCTATTTTTCTGTGAAATAAACTTGAATGATTTAAAAATTTGGCTCACGACTTGATGATATAGAAAAATTCTTCCTGAAGATAAAAGCATTTGAGAAGCACTCAACTCACACATGCTGACTCCAAATCATCTTTGATGCAGAAGCAGCAGACAATAACCAACATGATGTTCCATGTTGATTGGAAATTCCCCCGACAGCTCGTACAGCAAATGGATATGTTTGTCTTCATACAAGGAATAATGTTAGCTAACTTAGCATCAACTTAATGAATATGTTTGTCTTGATACAAGGAATAATGTTAGCTAACTTAGCATCAACTTAATGAATATGTTTGTCTTGATACAAGGAAGAACGTTAGCTAACTTAGCATCAACTTAATAAATATGTTTGTCTTGATACAAGGAAGAACGTTAGCTAACTTAGAATCAACTTAATGAATATGTTTGTCTTGATACAAGGAAGAAAGTTAGCTAACTTAGCATCAACTTAATGAATATGTTTGTCTTGATACAAGGAAGAAGGTTAGCTAACTTAGCATCAACTTAATGAATATGTTTGTCTTGATACAAGGAAGAAGGTTAGCTAACTTAGCATCAACTTAATGAATATGTTTGTCTTGATACAAGGAAGAAAGTTAGCTAACTTAGCATCAACTTAATGAATGTTTGTCTTGATACAAGGAAGAAAGTTAGCTAACTTAGCATCAACTTAATAAATATGTTTGTCTTGATACAAGGAAGAACGTTAGCTAACTTAGCATCAACTTAATGAATATGTTTGTCTTGATACAAGGAAGAACGTTAGCTAACTTAGCATCAACTTAATAAATATGTTTGTCTTGATACAAGGAAGAACGTTAGCTAACTTAGCATCAACTTAATGAATATGTTTGTCTTGATACAAGGAAGAACGTTAGCTAACTTAGCATCAACTTAATAAATATGTTTGTCTTGATACAAGGAAGAAGGTTAGCTAACTTAGCATCAACTTAATGAATATGTTTGTCTTGATACAAGGAAGAAGGTTAGCTAACTTAGCATCAACTTAATGAATATGTTTGTCTTGATACAAGGAAGAAAGTTAGCTAACTTAGCATCAACTTAATGAATGTTTGTCTTGATACAAGGAAGAAAGTTAGCTAACTTAGCATCAACTTAATAAATATGTTTGTCTTGATACAAGGAAGAACGTTAGCTAACTTAGCATCAACTTAATGAATATGTTTGTCTTGATACAAGGAAGAACGTTAGCTAACTTAGCATCAACTTAATAAATATGTTTGTCTTGATACAAGGAAGAACGTTAGCTAACTTAGCATCAACTTAATGAATATGTTTGTCTTGATACAAGGAAGAAGGTTAGCTAACTTAGCATCAACTTAATAAATATGTTTGTCTTGATACAAGGAAGAAGGTTAGCTAACTTAGCATCAACTTAATGAATATGTTTGTCTTGATACAAGGAAGAAAGTTAGCTAACTTAGCATCAACTTAATGAATGTTTGTCTTGATACAAGGAAGAAAGTTAGCTAACTTAGCATCAACTTAATAAATATGTTTGTCTTGATACAAGGAAGAAGGTTAGCTAACTTAGCATCAACTTAATGAATATGTTTGTCTTGATACAAGGAAGAAAGTTAGCTAACTTAGCATCAACTTAATGAATATGTTTGTCTTGATACAAGGAAGAAAGTTAGCTAACTTAGCATCAACTTAATGAATGTTTGTCTTGATACAAGGAAGAAAGTTAGCTAACTTAGCATCAACTTAATGAATATGTTTGTCTTGATACAAGGAAGAAAGTTAGCTAACTTAGCATCAACTTAAGACAATGATGTTGCCTAGCTAGCTAGGACTTCACTTACATCTCTCATTCCTGCTTCTTCCCTGCTGAGGGCCAATAACTTTCTGATATCCATCTAGGACAGAGGCGCTCACACCTTTTCTGCAGGCGAGCTACTTTTCAATTGACCAAGTCGAGGAGATCTACCTCATTCCTATTTATAATTTATATTTATTTATCTATGGAAGAGATATTTTTGTTAACAAGTTAATGGTGTTTAATGATAATACAAGCATGTTTAACACATGTAGATTCCTTTCTTTCATGAAGACAAGAATATACGTTGGTGTATTACCTGATTCTGATGACTTGCATTGATTGGAATCAGACAGTGGTGCTGATAACGTCCTTATTTTCAAATGGAGGAAAAAAAAAGTCCTCCTTTCTGTCCAATACCACATGAAAGTGGTTGGATTTGGCATCTCATTTGTACAACTTGCATACTCCTTTTTAAACACTTTGTTATGAGAGTAGCATATGTGTGTGGCCCTTTAATGTCTGGCAGCAGGTGAGTGACGTCAGTGAGTGTGCGGGTGGGCAAGCAAGTGAGAAAGCGGTCGCTGAGGGCGGGGGAGAAATACATTGGCATCAAACTCCGTAGCTTGCTAGCTTTCTGAGACTCTTATTTTGTTAGCACAGGCAGGATGAAACAGGTCTTTTATGGTGAAGACAGGAAGTGTGCAGTCGCTCTTTAGACTTTTGACAGTAGGTACGGAGTCTCTAGAAATAAAATGTGTTTCTCTGCGTCCGCCCTGTTAGTGATTTTTGTCTTAAATATGAGCTGGCAGCAGCCAGCGTCATCTCACAAGATCCTCGGGTGCCGAGAATGTCAAACAACTGACGAAAGTCAAGTCTTGGTATGATTTGATGATTGCTCATTTTGATGTCTATTTTTTAATGCCTGGCTTGAGATCGACTGACACACCCTCCGAGATCGACCAGTCGATCGCGATCAACGTAATGGGCACCCCTGATCTAGGAGTTACAGTTTGAGTCAAATCAAAATCAAAATAATTTAATTAACAAATTGTTGTTGGCTAACGTTACCTACCTCAGCAGTGATTCGCACCCCCCCACCCCCCCCCCCTCTCTCTCTCTCTCAACCGAAGTCTAGATCCACACGTGAATAAATTACCATATTAAGTAGCCATGTGCTCATTGTTAGTGGAGTGAATACAGTAGCAATCAATTACCATACTAAGTAGTATGTTCGCTGTTGTCTATGTTATGTAGACTTAAAACTCGGAAGCGTTTTTTTTTATTGGTGAATATTTTACTGGGGCACTGCAGGTCAACAGTGGGGCACGTGCCCCAGTGAAATCTGTCTGGCGACGCCCCTGGTCCAGCATGACCATGCCACAGTATTTATAATGTCCAGCAGTATTTGCCGGCGTCCACCTCATGTTTGATGTGCTGGCTCAGATAGAGAAGACGTGTCAGTGGAGTGCTTAGTTCTGAAGCCGGATTGGAATTTGTACATGAGTTTATTAGTAGAAAGATATCTATCCACCTGTTCATAAAATATTTTTTCCACTACTTTTGAAATGGAAGTGAGAATAGAAACATTCCCTTCCTTTTTTTAAAAAGGGGAGTTACTCTTGCTAACTTGAAATCTTTTGGTACTTGGCTTTGTTTAGTTGAGAGGTTTATCATATGTGTGATGATTGGACCAATGGTGGTGGACTTGCCCATGTACACCCACCTGGTTTTGGAGTATAAATATCTAGGGTTTTGGCACCAGCCGCCAGACTAGATCTGACAAATTTAAGTCTCGTACAAGATCTGACCAATCTAAGTCTATGAGAATGAACTGATGAAGCCTACTGAGGTAATAGTACCGGCCCCCGAGATTAGATCTGACCAATCTAAGTCTATGTGCATGAACTGATGAGGCCTACTGAGGTAATAGTACCGGCCCCGAGATTAGATCTGACCAATCTAAGTCTATGTGCATGAAGTGATGAGGCCTACTGAGGTAATAGTACCGGCCCCAAGACTAGATCTGACCAATCTAAGTCTATGTGCATGAACTGATGAGGCCTACTGAGGTAATAGTACCGGCCCCAAGATTAGATCTGACCAATCTAAGTCTATGTGCATGAAGCGATGAGGCCTACTGAGGTAATAGTACCGGCCCCAAGATTAGATCTGACCAATCTAAGTCTATGTGCATGAAGCGATGAGGCCTACTGAGGTAATAGTACCGGCCCCAAGATTAGATCTGACCAATCTAAGTCTATGTGCATGAAGTGATGAGGCCTACTGAGGTAATAGTACCGGCCCCAAGATTAGATCTGACCAATCTAAGTCTATGTGCATGAACTGATGAGGCCTACTGAGGTAATAGTACCGGCCCCAAGATTAGATCTGACCAATCTAAGTCTATGTGCATGAACTGATGAGGCCTACTGAGGTAATAGTACCGGCCCCAAGATTAGATCTGACCAATCTAAGTCTATGTGCATGAACTGATGAGGCCTACTGAGGTAATAGTACCGGCCCCCGAGATTAGATCTGACCAATCTAAGTCTATGTGCATGAACTGATGAGGCCTACTGAGGTAATAGTACCGGCCCCAAGATTAGATCTGACCAATCTAAGTCTATGTGCATGAAGTGATGAGGCCTACTGAGGTAATAGTACCGGCCCCAAGATTAGATCTGACCAATCTAAGTCTATGTGCATGAACTGATGAGGCCTACTGAGGTATTGGCACCGGCCCCAAGATTAGATCTGACCAATCTAAGTCTATGTGCATGAACTGATGAGGCCTACTGAGGTATTGGCACCGGCCCCAAGACTATATCTGACCAATCTAAGTCTATGTGCATGAACTGATGAGGCCTACTGAGGTATTGGCACCGGCCCCAAGACTAGATCTGACCAATCTAAGTCTATGTGCATGAACTGATGAGGCCTACTGAGGTAATAGTACCGGCCCCAAGATTAGATCTGACCAATCTAAGTCTATGTGCATGAAGTGATGAGGCCTACTGAGGTAATAGTACCGGCCCCAAGATTAGATCTGACCAATCTAAGTCTATGTGCATGAACTGATGAGGCCTACTGAGGTAATAGTACCGGCCCCAAGATTAGATCTGACCAATCTAAGTCTATGTGCATGAAGTGATGAGGCCTACTGAGGTAATAGTACCGGCCCCAAGATTAGATCTGACCAATCTAAGTCTATGTGCATGAACTGATGAGGCCTACTGAGGTATTGGCACCGGCCCCAAGACTAGATCTGACCAATCTAAGTCTATGTGCATGAACTGATGAGGCCTACTGAGGTAATAGTACCGGCCCCAAGATTAGATCTGACCAATTTAAGTCTATGTGCATGAACTGATGAGGCCTACTGAGGTATTGGCACCGGCCCCAAGACTAGATCTGACCAATCTAAGTCTATGTGCATGAACTGATGAGGCCTACTGAGGTAATAGTACCGGCCCCGAGATTAGATCTGACCAATCTAAGTCTATGTGCATGAACTGATGAGGCCTACTGAGGTAATAGTACCGGCCCCAAGACTAGATCTGACCAATCTAAGTCTATGTGCATGAACTGATGAGGCCTACTGAGGTAATAGTACCGGCCCCAAGATTAGATCTGACCAATCTAAGTCTATGTGCATGAACTGATGAGGCCTACTGAGGTAATAGTACCGGCCCCAAGATTAGATCTGACCAATCTAAGTCTATGTGCATGAACTGATGAGGCCTACTGAGGTAATAGTACCGGCCCCCGAGATTAGATCTGACCAATCTAAGTCTATGTGCATGAACTGATGAGGCCTACTGAGGTAATAGTACCGGCCCCAAGATTAGATCTGACCAATCTAAGTCTATGTGCATGAAGTGATGAGGCCTACTGAGGTAATAGTACCGGCCCCAAGATTAGATCTGACCAATCTAAGTCAATGTGCATGAACTGATGAGGCCTACTGAGGTATTGGCACCGGCCCCAAGATTAGATCTGACCAATCTAAGTCTATGTGCATGAACTGATGAGGCCTACTGAGGTATTGGCACCGGCCCCAAGACTATATCTGACCAATCTAAGTCTATGTGCATGAACTGATGAGGCCTACTGAGGTATTGGCACCGGCCCCAAGACTAGATCTGACCAATCTAAGTCTATGTGCATGAACTGATGAGGCCTACTGAGGTATTGGCACCGGCCCCAAGACTAGATCTGACCAATCTAAGTCTATGTGCATGAAGTGATGAGGCCTACTGAGGTATTGGCACCGGCCCCAAGACTAGATCTGACCAATCTAAGTCTATGTGCATGAACTGATGAGGCCTACTGAGGTATTGGCACCGGCCCCAAGACTAGATCTGACCAATCTAAGTCTATGTGCATGAACTGATGAGGCCTACTGAGGTATTGGCACCGGCCCCAAGACTAGATCTGACCAATCTAAGTCTATGTGCATGAACTGATGAGGCCTACTGAGGTATTGGCACCGGCCCCAAGACTAGATCTGACCAATCTAAGTCTATGTGCATGAAGTGATGAGGCCTACTGAGGTATTGGCACCGGCCCCAAGACTAGATCTGACCAATCTAAGTCTATGTGCATGAACTGATGAGGCCTACTGAGGTATTGGCACCGGCCCCAAGACTAGATCTGACCAATCTAAGTCTATGTGCATGAAGTGATGAGGCCTACTGAGGTAATAGTACCGGCCCCAAGACTAGATCTGACCAATCTAAGTCAATGTGCATGAACTGATGAGGCCTACTGAGGTATTGGCACCGGCCCCAAGACTAGATCTGACCAATCTAAGTCTATGTGCATGAACTGATGAGGCCTACTGAGGTATTGGCACCGGCCCCAAGACTAGATCTGACCAATCTAAGTCTATGTGCATGAAGTGATGAGGCCTACTGAGGTATTGGCACCGGCCCCAAGACTAGATCTGACCAATCTAAGTCTATGTGCATGAAGTGATGAGGCCTACTGAGGTATTGGCACCGGCCCCAAGACTAGATCTGACCAATCTAAGTCTATGTGCATGAACTGATGAGGCCTACTGAGGTATTGGCACCGGCCCCAAGACTAGATCTGACCAATCTAAGTCTATGTGCATGAAGTGATGAGGCCTACTGAGGTATTGGCACCGGCCCCAAGACTAGATCTGACCAATCTAAGTCTATGTGCATGAAGTGATGAGGCCTACTGAGGTATTGGCACCGGCCCCAAGACTAGATCTGACCAATCTAAGTCTATGTGCATGAAGTGATGAGGCCTACTGAGGTATTGGCACCGGCCCCAAGATTAGATCTGACCAATCTAAGTCTATGTGCATGAACTGATGAGGCCTACTGAGGTATTGGCACCGGCCCCAAGACTAGATCTGACCAATCTAAGTCTATGTGCATGAAGTGATGAGGCCTACTGAGGTATTGGCACCGGCCCCAATATTAGATCTGACCAATCTAAGTCTATGTGCATGAAGTGATGAGGCCTACTGAGGTAATAGTACCGGCCCCAAGACTAGATCTGACCAATCTAAGTCTATGTGCATGAAGTGATGAGGCCTACTGGGATGAGAGGCAAAAGGTCTTGTAAGAAAGTTGAATGCCCTGAGATGCTAGATGTTATTTCTCACAAGCAAGCAGGACAGACGTTTGGCTGTGGAACTTTTAGGCCAAACTCGCCCACTGAAGAGCTCAGATTGTGATACTATCTAACTTTAATCTGAAAGTATTTATGTCATTATTAGAATGTTCTTATACATTTTTTTCCAAGGTTTTGGAGTAATAGAAATACAGGGTAAACAGTTTGTTTTAAAGCTAAACTTTCATGTTTGGTCCGAAATTAACACAAAAATAATTTGAAAAATACATAAAAAAAAAGTCAATTACAATGTGACATTGGACTTTATTCCACTATTTGACCCAATCCTGGCCATGGATCAATTGCTCATCCTCTGCTTAACAATGTAGCGCCACCTATAGCAGCACACCACCAGACACTGACAAAGGACATGGAGACATTTGACCATATACACAGTTTATGGTGTGACGCAGAAGGAAAGGGCTGGGAATACCTGGTAAAGCCCCAGTCATTTATTATCAGACGTTTTAGAAGATCTTTTTGGTTCTCAAGCGTGTCTCACGTGCCTGCATGGCCCCTGGCCAGACTGGGAGAGTGATCGTCTACCAAGGCAAGGTGCAGCAAAAAATAAAAATAGCCGTCCGTGGAATGAGCCATTATTGAAAAGTCTTGGTAGTCCCCTGCAAATGCAGACATTAGCCACACTTTAGGTTTGTATAGAGCAGGGGTCGGCAACCCGCGGCTCTTTGGCTGCTCTGATGTGGCTCAGCTGCATAATCGCCAACCCCCCCGAATATTTCGGGCGGTTTCCGGATGTTGGTGCCTCTGCCGGACATCACCCGGTGCTTACATTCTCCGATTTTCACTCGGACTAGAATATTGAGGGCGTGCCGTGATGTCTTTAACGTCCTCTACAACATGTCATCGCCCGCCTTTACACCATGCTATCTGCGTGCCGGCCCGACGCATTCATCTCGCTGCTTCTATCGTCACACGTACGAGATTGCGAGGCATATTTGGTCAACAGCCATACAGGTTACACTGAAGGTTGTGATATAAACAACTTTAACACTCTTACTAATATGCGCCACACTGTGAACCCACACCAAACAAGAATGACAAACACATTTCGGGAGAACATCCTCACAGTAACACAACATAAACACAAGACAAATAAATACCCAGAATCCCATGCATCCATGACTAATACTGCCGATATTATACACCCCCGCACCCCCATCCCCGCCCACCTCAACCGACGCATGGGGGGGGGGGTGTATAATATAGCCAGGAAGAGTCATTGGATGCATGGGATTCTGGCTAATTGTTATGTTGCGTTTATAATGTGTTACACTTTCTTGCAAATACGAAACTCTTGAAATAGCGTTTACGCAATATGGTAACGTGCATTTTTTTAAAAATGAGTGTGAATGTTTTTATGACTTTTTATATTTGAGGTATTTTAATTTGTACGGCACTTAATTTCAGTGTCAACTGCGATGACCTTCACAATAAAGGCTTTTAGTCTATTCTACTCATGCAGTGAGGACACAAACGTTAGCATCACTACGATTGCCACAATAACATTACAGTTATATTTCATCCTAGGTTAGCTTATTTGCTAAAGTGTGATAAAGTCTTGTTTTCTTTGTTTTTAAAATGAGGTCCTCTGTGAAGTGTTGGGTGTAGACCTGGGGCGGTCTCATCTACGATAGATGGATCGGGTCAGAGGCTCCAGTCTATGTCCATGAGGAAGTAATGTTGTCTGGAAAATGTCAATGTTTAATGAAGATTTAATTTGACATATAAAATACTTTCTTGGGCTCTTGATAATATGAATTGAATATTAAGGGTGTGCCTCTCTACCTTAAATGGTGATTTGATATGAATGTCGATGCATGGCTTATAATAAATATGATTCACTAACAATACTTTGTAAAACATTACAATTCCATGTCGATGGAAATATTGCATGGTGAAAAGAAAATGTAATGTATCACGTCACAACAATGTCATGTGTCCATCCATCCATTTTCTACCGCTTATTCCCTTTGGGGTCGCTGCATGATTTTATAAAAAGATAAATACAAAACCGGTGGTGCCTGTATTAATTATGAGCAAATAGTAGAAGTGATCAACTTCAAGGCATTGCAATCTATAAACTTAAATAAGATATGATGTAAACAAAAGACTAGCAGGTACTTACAGTTTTCACAGTACTAAGAATGAAATCGAGCAAGCTGTAACACAAGTGCAACACAAGTCAATTATACTGTAACACAAGTGCAACACAAGTCAATTATACTGTAACACAAGTGCAACACAAGTCAATTATACTGTAACACAAGTGCAACACAAGTCAATTATACTGTAACACAAGTGCAACACAAGTGAATTATACTGTAACACAAGTGCAACACAAGTGAATTATACTGTAACACAAGTGCAACACAAGTGAATTATACTGTAACACAAGTGCAACACAAGTGAATTATACTGTAACACAAGTGCAACACAAGTCAATTATACTGTAACACAAGTGCAACACAAGTCAATTATACTGTAACACAAGTGCAACACAAGTGAATTATACTGTAACACAAGTGCAACACAAGTGAATTATACTGTAACACAAGTGCAAGATACAAGTGAATTATACTGTAAAACAAGTGCAACACAAGTGAATTATACTGTAACACAAGTGAATTATACTGTAACACAAGTGCAACACAAGTGAATTATACTGTAACACAAGTGCAACACAAGTCAATTATACTGTAACACAAGTGCAACACAATTGAATTATACTGTAACACAAGTGAATTATACTGTAACACAAGTGCAAGATACAAGTGAGCAGCTTCAATACAGAAGCTCAAATACTTTCATTCATTCACTATTTCCAATGCATTAAAACATTTCATCCGTCGTCAGGTCTTTCATTCACCATGATTGTGAATTTAAGGCAAAATTCCAAAAAACGTGCAAAGTGGCGTTGACTTTCAACTTTGAGGAGGAATTGTTGTTACAAAGTTTTGTGCGGCGTTGCTTCTTATTTGTGATTATTTCCGGCTCACTTGCTGTGTGTGCAGCAGCAGACGAAGGGGATGTGACAGTGTGTCATAATTACCACAATCAGCTGGATAAAAAAAATAGCGGGAGCAGTATTTTGAGTCCAGAATGATCACGGTTCAGAATGGTAGCGGTACTAAACCCTACAGGTACTTGGGATGCATCCCTAATGAACAGTCTAGTCCTTGATGTGATCACCTTGCAGAGTGGTGGACTAATTGGGGCTGGAAGTTTTTCAAATCCGTGTCCTTGTCTTGAGGGTTGCGATAGCTCTGCTAGCATTAGCATCCTTTTCATTTGCTCACAACAGGTGAGTGTTCAGACCAGTCCTGCTACTTTACCGCTGCTTTTGGAGCGATAAAAAGGGCCATACTTTTATCCAACGGACCAATTTTCTTTCTTGAATCCGGACGTTAAGCACACCTTAGATTTGATATTTGGGGGCGCATTGTTTGTAAACTCTTATGGTGCCGTCCGACATGTTGCTGTGAACAAGAGTGGTAGTCTTCTATTATGTCATCACATAAGTCATGCAAGATCACATCTGCCATATTTTGGAGGAGATCTACAAGCAACCCATTTGTGACTTTCCAAGCAGACATGGAGCGATCCATGCTATGTATATTCATATCTCTGAAGTTAAAATCGCTTAACGGATTGTACCCATTATTTTTACACCCCTATTGAATATGCTTTAGTGTAAATGTTGCGAAAACTTTTTTCCACAGTCACTTAACCCGTCTGCAAAATGTTCAATTCTTGAGGCATTCCCAGATTGCAAACGAACGCACGCCCCACCCTCTCCAAAAGTATCATCATTTATCAATCAATCAATCAATGTTTACTTATATAGCCCTAAATCACTAGTGTCTCAAAGGGCTGCACAAACCACTATGACATCCTCGGTAGGCCCACATAACGGCAAGGAAAACTCACACCCAGTGGGACGTCGGTGACAATGATGACTATGAGAACCTTGGAGAGGAGGAAAGCAATGGATGTCGAGCGGGTCTAACATGATACTGTGAAAGTTCAATCTATAATGGATCCAACACAGTCGCGAGAGTCCAGTCCAAAGCGGATCCGACACAGCAGCGAGACTCCCGTTCACAGCGGAGCCAGCAGGAAACCATCCCAAGCGGAGGTGGATCAGCAGCGCAGAGATGTCCCCAGCCGATACACAGGCAAGCAGTACATGGCCACCGGATCGGACCGGACCCCCTCCACAAGGGAGAGTGGGACGTAGAAGAAAAAGAAAAGAAACGGCAGATCAACTGGTCTAAAAAGGGAGTCTATTTAAAGGCTAGAGTATAAAAATGTGTTTTAAGGTGAGACTTAAATGCTTCTACTGAGGTGGCATCTCGAACTGTTACCGGGAGGGCATTCCAGAGTACTGGAGCCCGAACGGAAAACGCTCTATAGCCCGCAGACTTTTTTTGGGTTTGGGAATCACTAATAAGCCGTAGTCCTTTGAACGCAGATTTCTTGCCGGGACATATGGTACAATACAATCGGCAAGATAGGATGGAGCTAGACCGTGTAGTATTTTATACCTAAGTAGTAAAACCTTAAAGTCACATCTTAAGTGCACAGGAAGCCAGTGCAGGTGAGCCAATATAGGTATATATGTATGTATATATGTATATAAAGGTATATACAGTATAGGTATATATGTATGTATATATGTATATAAAGGTATATACAGTATAGGTATATATGTATGTATATATGTATATAAAGGTATATACAGTATAGGTATATATGTATGTATATATGTATATAAAGGTATATGCAGTATAGGTATATATGTATGTATATATGTATATAAAGGTATATACAGTATAGGTATATATGTATATAAAGGTATATACAGTATATATGTATGTATATATGTATATAAAGGTATATACAGTATAGGCGTAATGTGATCAAACTTTCTTGTTCTTGTCAAAAGTCTAGCAGCCGCATTTTGTACCAACTGTAATCTTTTAATGCTAGACATGGGGAGACCCCAAAATAATACGTTACAGTAATCGAGGCGAGACGTAACAAACGCATGGATAATGATCTCGGCGTCTTTAGTGGACAGAATGGAGCGAATTTTAGCGATATTACGGAGATGAAAGAAGGCCGTTTTAGTAACGCTTTTAATGTGTGCCTCAAAGGAGAGAGTTGGGTCGAAGATGATACCCAGATTCTTTACCGTGTCGCCTTGTTTAATTGTTTGGTTGTCAAATGTTAGAGTTGTATTATTAAATAGAGTTCGGTGTCTAGCAGGACCGATAATCAGCATTTCCGTTTTTTTGGCGTTGAGTTGCAAAAAGATAGCGGACATCCATTGTTTAATTTCATTAAGACACGCCTCCAACTGACTACAATCCGGCGTGTTGGTCAGCTTTAGGGGCATGTAGAGTTGGGTGTCATCAGCATAACAGTGAAAGCTAACACCGTATTTGCGTATGATTTCACCTAGCGGGAGCATGTAGATGCTGAAGAGTGCAGGGCCAAGGACCGAACCCTGGGGAACTCCACACGTTACCTTAACGTAGTCCGAGGTCACATTGTTATGGGAGACACACTGCATCCTATCAGTAAGATAAGAGTTAAACCAAGACAGGGCTAAGTCTGACATACCAATTCGTGTTTTGATACGTTCTAATAAAATATTATGATCGACGGTATCGAAAGCAGCACTAAGATCGAGGAGCAGCAACATAGATGACGCATCAGAATCCATCGTTAGCAATAGATCATTAGTCATTTTTGCGAGGGCTGTCTCCGTGGAGTGATTTGCCCTGAAACCGGATTGAAAGGTTTCACATAGATTGTTAGACGCTAAGTGTTCATTTAACTGCTCCGCAACAATTTTTTCGAGGATTTTTGAAATAAAGGGAAGGTGAGACACCGGTCGGTAGTTTACCATGAGGTCAGGATCGAGGTTAGGTCTTTTAAGGAGAGGATGAATAACCGCTTTTTTGAATGCTAGGGGAACAGTGCCCGAGGAGAGTGATAAGTTTATAATATTTAGCACTGATGGACCTAATAATACAAAGAGCTCCTTGATCAGTTTCCCAGGAAGTGGGTCAAGTAAACATGTTGTTTGTTTTATTCCATTTACACGTTGTAACAATTCCTCTAATGTTATTTCCTCAAAACGAGAGAAACTATTTTGGAGGGCAGTATCCGCCGTATATACCATCGTATCAGTGTTAATAGAACCCCGTTGTAGCTGGGACGCATTGTCTTTAATCTCCTTTCTAATGACTTCAATTTTCTTACTAAAGAATTGCATAAAGTCATCAGCTGAGTGGGTTGAGCTACTGGAAGGAGTCCCTTGTTGGGTTAGCGATGCTACCGTACTAAACAAAAATTTAGGATCGTTTTTATTACGGTGGATGAGATTTGAGTAATATTTAGCTTTAGCTAAGGTAAGCATGCGTTTATAAGTTATTAAACCATCACTCCATGCTTGATGGTGCACCTCAAGTTTAGTCGTGCGCCATTTGCGTTCCAGCTTTCTACATAATAATTTCTGAGCTCTAGTTTCTTCTGTAAACCACGGGGTGCGCTTTTTTGGAGCCTTTTTTAACTTTAGCGGTGCTATGTTATCAATGGTTTCGCGCAGGGCGTCGTTAAAGTTGTTAGTGAGGTTATAAATAGAGCCCACATACTTTGGGAATGGTGCCATTACCGAGGGCAGTAGGTCAGCAAGAGTTGTCGTTGTGGCGTATTAATGTTGCGGCTGCTATAGCAGTTATTATTATTATTATTAGTTTGACGAACATGCGTCTGAACCTCAAATTTTATAAGGTAATGATCGGACAATACTTTAGTATACGGGAGTATCGTAACTTTGGAAACGGTGATACCCCTGACAAGCACTAGGTCTATCGTATTACCGTTGCGATGCGTGGGTTCATTTATTATTTGTGTGAGACCACAGCTATCAATTATAGTCTGGAGCGCTACGCACGGTGGGTCCGATGGGGTATTCATATGGATATTAAAGTCCCCCATTATGATTATATTATCGGCGTGTGTCACTAGATCAGCAACGAACTCTGAGAATTCATTGATAAAGTCCGAATAGGGCCCTGGGGGGCGGTAGATAACAGCCAGGTGTAGAGGCAGCGGTGTGACAGACCTCATAGTAAGCACCTCAAACGATTTATATTTATTATTTATGTTAGGACTACGGTTAAAGTTTTCGTTGTATATTATTGCGACCCCCCCACCCCTTTTAAGCGGACGGGCAATATGCGCATGTGTAAAGTTAGGAGGACATGCCTCATTTAGCGCAAAAAAGTCATTTGGTTTAAGCCAGGTTTCGCTGAGACCGATGACGTTAAGATTGTTGTCTCTGATAATATCATTAACTAACAACGTTTTGGGAGACAATGATTTTATGTTTAAAAAACCTATATTATAGGTAGTGGGCTGTTTTAGGGAGTTTTTGATCAAATTATCCGTAGTAGCAATATTAATAATGTTGTGTTTATTATGCCCAGTGCATTTAGTATAGTTACGACCATATCTAGGAATTGATACGACAGGAATTTTCCGATTGTTTGATTGTTGCTTTGATAAACTGCACGCATCATGGTTAGCCACCTCAGTAACGGGGATTTTCCGATTGTTTGTTTGTTGCTTTGATAAACTGCACGCATCATAGTTAGCCACCTCGGTAAAACACATGTCCAACTCTGAAACACTCAAAGCAGAAAAAACTTGTTCTAATTTAACTGACTCCTTACCCAGACCAGTAGTCTCGCATCTTTCATTTAAATCTGGCTGCAGGATGGAGGGAAGTGGTGTTCTGTGGGGATTAGCCTTCTGCTTTGTTTTAAGCCCCGCTCGACATCCGCGTTTCCGATCACACCGCTGGCGTCTGCTCCGTAGACGGCCCCCGCTGCTACTAGACTCCCGTGCTTCACAGGCCGCTGGATGTAGCCGCCGAAGTATTCCCATGCTAGTTAGCACGTCGAACAAGCACGCGTCTATCAGTCCAAAACGGCCCGATATGTCCATATCCAGAAGTGAATCCTTTGAAAATGTACATATTTTAAGTATATATCTTGATGTCGTCGCCACAAATATGTTTCACACACAGTCAAAAATCTTCTTAAACCCATCCATCCATCCATCCATCCATCTTCTTCCACTTATCTGAGGTCGGGTCACGGGGGCAACAGCCTAAGCAGGGAAACACAGACTTCCCTCTCCCCAGCCACTTCGTCTAGCTCTTCCCGGGAGATCCCGTGTCCTGGGTCTTCCCCGTTGCCTCCTACCGGTTGGACGTGCCCTAAAAACCTCCCTAGGGAGGCATTCGGGTGGCATCCTGACCAGATGCCCGAACCACCTCATCTGGCTCCTCTCCATGTGGAAGAGCAGCAACTTTACTTTGAGTTCCTCCCGGATGGCAGAGCTTCTCACCCTATCTCTAAGGGAGAGACCCGCCGCACGGCGGAGGAAACTCATTTGGGCCGCTTGTACCCGTGATCTTATCCTTTCGGTCGTGACCCAAAGCTCATGACCATAGGTGAGGATGGGAACGTAGATCGACCGGTAAATTGAGAGCTTTGTCTTCCGGCTCAGCTCCTTCTTCACCACAACGGATCGGTACAACATCCACATTACTGAAGACGCCGCACCGATCTGCCCGTCGATCTCACCATCCACTCTTCCCTCACTCGTGAACAAGACTCCTAGGTACTTGAACTCCTCCACTTGGGGCAGGGTCTCCTCCCCAACCCGCAGATGGCATTCCACCCTTTTCCGGGTGAGAACCATGGACTCAGACTTGGAGGTGCTGATTCTCATTTCGGTCGCTTCACACTCGGCTGCGAACCGATCCAGTGAGAGCTGAAGATCCCGGTCAGATGAAGCCATCAGGACCACATCATCTGCAAAAAGCAGAGACCTAATCCTGCAGCCACCAAACCGGAACCCCTCAACGCCTTGACTGCGCCTAGAAATGCTGTCCATAAAAGTTCTGAACAGAATGGGTGACAAAGGACAGCCTTGGCGGAGTCCAACCCTCACTGGAAATGTGTTCGACTTACTGCCGGCAATGCGGACCAAGCTCTGACACTGATCAAACAGGGATCGGACTATGTTCGGGCACTGATCATACAGGGAGCGGACCGCCACAATAAGACAGTCCGATACCCCATACTCTCTGAGCACTCCCCACAGGACTTCCTGAGGGACACGGTCCAATGCCTTCTCCAAGTCCACAAAGCACTTTTGAAAAGCTGCATCTAGCAGCATTTATGTCGGTGTTATTATGCACATTCCACAATTACATGAAAATAATACTTTGTTCTATTTTTTCCCCATTTCCTCCTGGCCTGAACTTCTCCACCAATGACTGTCAACTTGACTTAGAGTCCAAAGAAGAACGATCACCTCCCTCTGAAGTCACGACATAGCCAAACTAGCAAAGCCTGATGCATGAACCTTATGATTTGACACTTTGGCATTTTTCAACTGGCTGTTCCAACATTGCAAGTCTTGACCGTGTTAAACAATGCCAAAGTGTCAAATACCAAATTCATCGAACTGCACTTTTGGGGGGAATTTTGCCTCTCATTCACAATCATTATGAGACACAATAACACATGTCTTTTTGGTTTTCAAACAGGATTTTAGAGATGATTAAAAACAACACTTGGTAGATGTGGCTTATGGGAGTCATGGTTGTAGCTTTCAAAACCCTCCATCAATGTTTTGTATACACACTGAGAGTTTGTATACATAATGTTCCCCTTTAAAGCACCTCTACTCTCAAAGGGGAAGCAAACAAGTTAGGAATCGATCATGTATTTTTAACACGTATAATAGCGGGGGGATGATGGACCAGAGGAAGGATTGCCAGGTCCTGATGTTACACCTGAGACCTGTTGGCTTACAAACTCTGTTCCCCCAATGACTGGCTGGAAAAACGTGTTAATAATAATGTATCTAAAATCAACGGTGTTCCAGGATCTGTTGTTACTTGCATTTTTGAATATATTGCTGTACTTTTCAAGCATGTTTGGATGTGCCAGGCGGCCCTCATGTTTTCTCCACATCCTGTATCCCAGACTAACAAGGTTACTGTGT
Organism: Nerophis ophidion; assembly: GCF_033978795.1. Lineage (NCBI taxonomy): Eukaryota > Metazoa > Chordata > Actinopteri > Syngnathiformes > Syngnathidae > Nerophis > Nerophis ophidion. The sequence goes on from NC_084629.1 coordinate 1,318,400, forward strand.
TTGGTGCAGGCCTAAAGACCATTGTGGGTGCGCTGTTCCAGTCGGTAAAGAAGCTGTCTGATGTGATGATCCTCACTGTCTTCTGCTTGAGCGTCTTTGCCCTCATAGGGTTGCAACTATTCATGGGCCATCTAAAGCAAAAGTGTGTGTTCATGCCAACACAAAATAATTCCATCATCAACGGCACATCTTTTAATGGTACCTACATGAACAAAACACACAATCATAACCCAGAAGGTGCTTTCAACTGGACAGAGTACTCACTTGATCCGAGTGAGTATTTGACATCTGCTTTTCGGAAAACAAATGTTCTGTGGAGTGCTTATTTGCTAAATGACATGCAGTACATGAAGGACATTATGCTTGCACTGAAAAACATTCCGCTGCCTAACTCTTAGTTGTCTACTCTAGAAAATTACTATTACCTTCCAGACAAACGTGATCCATTGCTTTGTGGAAATGGCAGTGAAGCTGGGTAAGCTGATGCCACGTCCAAACAAAAACATAAAATAGTTATGCTGTTTTTGCTCCCCAATATGTGATAAGCAATGTCTCTGATGCAGGCGTTGTCCAGAGGGATTTTCCTGTATCAAAGTGGGAAAGAATCCAGACTACGGTTACACCAGCTTTGACTCATTTGGATGGGCCTTCCTTGCTCTGTTTCGACTAATGACACAGGATTTTTGGGAAAATCTCTACCAGCAGGTAAGCGGCATTACCATAAAGTTTCCCAAGCTCTTTATTATTTATTTGTATGTCCTTTTGGAATTTAACATTTAACATAACAAATATGTGAGAGTTCTTAGTCAGACTTGTAAATGTAAAATACAGGAAGTACAAAAACATGACCTTGCAACTAAACCTAGGCACACATACTTGAAACTACAATGATAACAAATACTTTTAGATACACATTGATGCAGCTCTGAAGTGATTTCAGTCAAAACCTAACCTTCAGCTTAAAGGATCTTAAATCCAAAATAAACTTGATTTGTGTTGATCATGAATTCCAAAGCCTGTTAGAGTGAAAGCCGACTGTTAAATGTAGAGCTTCAATGCTTAACCCCTACCATCAAACTGCTGTATTTGTTCAGTCTGTTTGCCTAAAAAAGACAGCTGAGAGCGTCCTCTGTCAAAAAGCCTTCTCGCGTTACAATGAAACAAAGAAAAACTAATGCAATTGGAAGGTGGTTGTTCAAAGGAAGCTGTAAATGATGTGCAGGTGTGTCTTGGCTTGAATAAACATAGACAGATCATGGCGTGACACGGACAAATGTTCAACTTTATCATCTCCGAAAAAGTATTTTCTAATATTTTGGTTACCTAATTTGTAAAAAAAATTCTACAAACTCTCTTAGAATAGTTAGACAAGGGGTGTCAAACTCATTTTAGATCGGGGGCCACAATGAGAACATTTACTACCACGATAAATTAAAAATAAAGATAACTTCAGATTGTCTTCTTTGTTTAAAAATAGAACAAGCACATTCTGAAATTGTGCAAATCATAATGTTGTTGGGGTTTTTTTTACACTTACGTGTTGCGGTTAATAGTATTCTATCTTTATTTGTCATTATTTATATTTTCTGAATAAATGATGTGATAATGGTCATCTGTTAACTCCTTGGTGTTCATTTTCAATCAAGATAAAAAATTATATCGAAGTCAAATTACGAGATGTTATTTATGTAGTTTGATCATTTTCCTCGACTGCTGCGCGAACCTCATGTGGTTTATTACTTTTTTTTGCTTCTGTAGCATATTCTACAAAGAGTTGCTATCATGACATCTAGTGGACACATTTAAAATAGCAGTTTATTCCATTCCAAAATTTTGGCTCATTTTTATACTTGGCAAACTCATCCCACGGGCCGGATAAAACCTGTCGGATCAGGCCCGCGGGCCATAGGTTTGACACCCCTGAGTTGGACTGTACCCAGCAAACACAAGACACTGATTCAACGTTGATTCTACATCTTTTTTAAAACCGACCTCTAAATAACATTGCAAAATAGTTAGTTGGAAAATGAGCACATTTCGATGGTCAAATTAAGGTCACAACCTGACAGTGAATACATTTTGCCCAAAGGCATGTTGTTTCAATGTTGTTTTTGTCTTGAAAATATAGGATGAGAAATGACAAGAATAAAATGGGGAGCAGCCGGCCAGAAACCTGAGGGTTGCAGGTTCACTTCCCACCTATTGACATCCAAAAAATGGCTGCCGTTGTGTCCTTGGGCAGGACACTTCACCCTTTGCCCCCGGTGCCGCTCACACTGGTGAATGAATGATGAATGAATGAATGAATGATTGGTGGTGGTCGGAGGGGCCGTAGGCATAAACTGGCAGCCACGCTTCCGTCAGTCTACCCCAGGGCAGCTGTGGCTACTGATGTAGCTTACCACCACCATCGTGTGAATGAATGTTGAGTCCCACTTCTCTGTGAGCGCTTTGAGTGTTTAGAAAAACGCGATTTAAATCTAAGTTATTTTTTTTAAATGGTCAAATCAAGGTCAGAACCCCACATTGATAAAACATTGTCAAAAAGCATGTTGTTTCAATGGTAGGTTTGAGTTGCTCAACATTAGGACATCATTCAGCAAGTTCTCAATCTTGTTTTATTGCCTTGTGCCTGCTGGGTAGCCACAGTTAAAGGTTGTACTTTCCGGAATATTTGACAAGCATTTATTCAAACAGGTCACAGGTAGATGTTGCAGTGTTCACCATGTTCTGTGCCTCTATTGTGGAGGCA